>NW_010120353.1:30761-64777 GCF_000699245.1 Pterocles gutturalis
AAAGTCTGCATTAAAAGTATTCAAAAAGTGAATCTGACAAATGCAGTATGCAAAGCTAGGAACCTTTTTACTCACACCTTATTTCATCCTTAAAGAATGAAGCACCACAGTAGAGAAGCTTTATGGGAAGCAGTTTTAAGCTGGCACTGATGTTTTACTACCTGGAAATCAATTTCAACCTTAGACAGTGGAGCTTTCAATTTTACTGTCTGCTGCTGATAGAGATAGGGGATCCTCACATATGATTTGGGCCTGCAGGGACTCATGCAAGTGGTTAACCACATGTTTTGTCATGATGCCCAACAATATCAGTGAGATGGTACATCGTGTACAAGTCCTAGAAAAACCGGCACCACGTCGAACATCTTTTGTGATGAGATAAGCCTCTTCCAGCCCAAAATGAGTGGGCAACTGGTTCACTGACCGCAGATATATATACACACATATATTTAAAGAACAAGTCTTGAAGCTTGCTGAGAATGCATGCAATTGGACAAGTTTATTGCTGTGGATTCACAGGCACAAGCTGAGTAGTGGGAATTTCCAGATTTGCTCAACAATTCTGCTAAAACTACTTTATTCCCTAAAGCATTTAGCATTTTTCTGTTTTTTTCAGCAAAGTACAACTATTGATTATGAGATAGCATGTACACTAAAATCATACAACAAAACGACAACAAAACAAAATGTTTGTCAGTTTAAGTTTACCAGAGGGTCAGTATAAGGAATTCTGGAGCCCTCATTAGTGGAGCTCCACACATAGAGGTTGATTTAACTTGACACATTGATTGACAGTGTGATAAATGGATTTAAGATGTAGTTTCTTGCCTTCCCTGTCCTGTCCTCCACGCCCAGGTCCCACCTCCTGGATCCCAGCACCTCCCCTGTCTTTGCTCTGACGGTTATCTCTGCACAGCAAAGTGATGCAGCCAGCCAGCCTGGCAGGCTCCCTCACTTTTCCTCTGATGGGCTGGATCTCTGCCACATTAGTGATTATGCCCTAAGGCTCTTCTTGCATGGACATTTGCCAGGAAAACACTACTGACGCGGGCATCTATTTCAACAAGAGTGGGTTCCCTGCTTCTGTGCCATGCCTGTTGTCGCGCTGGTCCCCTTGTTTGCTGGGCATCACAAGGAACCATGACGACAAATGATCTAGAGAAAGAAATCTCCTCCTTTTTCTTTTCAGTTATTTTAGCCAGAGCACTTCACTGGTATTGCTTCTCACGCAGTCCTGCAAACAGCTGAACCATGGGACAGAAATTACTGAAGCCACCTAACAGCTGCCAAGGAGAAATGTCACAGGAGCCTCAGCCCCAGACTGATGCTGAACAGTAGGTTGTGGGTTTCTTTCTTTCTTTTCCTTAAGGGTTTGGTTTCGACTTTGTGTTATGTCATCTCATTTTGGAAAACTTTCCTTTATTTGGAACTAGCAAGGATTACTCATCAACCTAATCAGGAAGAGCCAGGCAGTACCTTTTGATAAAGCTGTGATGATAAAGCTGACACTTTCCTCCTTGAGTATTCTAGGCCTGTGAGTATCTCTGTTGTGTCAGTTAATGAATTGTTTAACTCAGACAGTGACTCTTATTCTTGCTCACTATATGCCTTATGGATTTACCAACCTAACAGCTTTTTTCTTCTCCTCTCAGGTTTTGAGAGTTCAGCCCTGACCTTTGACTAGATGACTGCGACAGGATTTATCCTACAGTCCTACGTTTTTTCATATAAACTGACAATTCAGCAGATAGCCCCATGCTATAACAAGTACAAATGACTTGGATGTGAAGGGAACGAGAATGTGGGACTTAGGAGAACCATCATGCTTCCTCTTCTCTCTCCAGCAAACATCTTTCAAACATAATGCAAACAAAATTGTCAGGATGGGGAAGATTATGTCCCTAACAATATCCATCATGATGTAGTATAATGTGTGTCTTGAGTTATCGCAGAGAAATCACAGACAAATAATATGCAATTAGTCATTAGTATTACAGAATATGTTATCAGGGGTTCTTTAATCTCCCAGGTTAGGAAAACAATTGGCTGGCCATCAGAGAATGCACAAACAGTTCCCCAACACCTTTGTCCTCATTCCACATCTCCCCTCCCACCTGCTCTCATTTCTTTTCTCTGATTGCTCACATGTCCTTTCTGATGAGGTACTATTAATAGCAAGGGTGCTAACCTACTTTTCTTCAAAATGTGAAAGTCACAGAGCCTCTCCACAGTGCCAGGCGGCAGCTGCCGCTCGGGCAGTGGGTTACAGCAGAGTGAGAGGGAGTGCACTTCCAAATATTCCTTGGTTTTGCTTTACTCTTTTCGTTTGTGTTCAGGGACAAAGGAAACTGAGAATAGTAAAGGGAGAAGAGGAGAAGAGGTCATTCAGAGAAGAACAGAAAAGTGCAACCAGTTGAAAACATTGGCACAAACCTTTCCAACCTGGCACTGCTTCGTGTTTCACAAGGATTACTCTCAGTGTTTCTGACCACCTCTGAGGTTGATGAGACACGGTAACAGGAAAGAAACTGGAACCCAAAATCCACCTCCAGTGAACAGGTGAAAAAGGAACTCTATGGCTTGCATGACTCACCCCTGATGGAGGGGGTTACTCTCTTATAGCTACAGCTGTTGCTTTTCCCATTTAGGAATGTCCTTTAGGAAGAATATAGCAGTAGAGCTAGCAAGTTGCAAATACCATCTTTTTATGTTAATGGCCAGGAATTCTTCTTATTTCTTTAAAAAGCAGAAAATACCTGTACTCTGTTTAGTGAAACGTGCTCATTTTAAACAGAAAAATAAAAGGTTGTAGCTCTCTTCTGCATATTGTCACAAGAGAGGTATGTTTAGGCATATGAAACAAAAAAAGTTCAGAAGAGGTCATTTGACAAACATTTCATGTTGCTTTTAAATACATGGTCTAAACCAGGGAAGTTTTTGAATGAAATGTCATTACAACACAGGTCAGAGTGATTGGTCACTGAAACATTGCCCTCAGTCTGCATTTTTTGACGGTGTAAGGTATTATTTTAGATCTGACGTACCCATCTCTCCCTCACACACGCACACACGCAGAGGCTATTTTCTAGATAATTCTTCCATTCCAGTTAGCCTGTACTGAAAAGAAGTTTGAAAAAAAGTCAACTTGGCAGGCCTGTTTTGTGAGTATATGTGTTTTCTTGCTATGCAGGTATGAACAAAATAAAATAGCCTCTTTGGAAAGAAAAAACACATCCTTCATCTTAATTTAAAGGTTTAGAAGAAATACTTATTCCTCTCCCTCAATTCAAAGAAAGGAACAGCTCCAGCCTTGTACTTTGGGCAGACAGAGCATCCGCTTGCCTTACTTTTCGTTTTGTATATAGCAGAAAGGCCTGATCTGTTATTAAACCCAGCTGAATGCATGTGCTTCACATAATCCTTCACTGTCTTTCCTCTGTTGCAATTGCTGCGAGATAGGTTCTAAGGCATTAGCCAAAAGCAGTGTTTTCTTAAGAAAAAGGCTGAGAACCACCTGATCTCTCTGAAGATTGTTCTGAGAAATCATTTATTTAGCTCAGGAATCTTCTGTCAGATGACAATAACAGCCACAAAGATTTAAATCAGATTATGTGAAAGGACTTTCTCTCAATAAAATTAAGGTTTGAACCCCTCTCTGGTTGTTCCTGCCTGCAGCTCCTTGAGAATATGGGCTCACGGCTATCTTTTTATTTGGGAAAACAGGAAAGGCACATTGAAATGACACAAGAAAATCAGGCATATCTATCATGTACAAGAATATTAATAAGACAAGATGGGCCCCTGGAGTTTACCCACTGCACAGCCACGGCTCAGCACCATCCACTTCACATAGGAGCAGCTTTCTAGTGCATCGGTAGAGTGGAAAATGGAGCGTAGTGCAGAGCTGCCAACCCTGACTTGTCCATGTTGTGTATGATGGCACCATGCAGAGAAAATTATTTGGTCTTGAGCACCTCTCAAAAGGGCTTGATAACTCTGTGGCAGCTTAAGAGCAGCCGTCCCTGCTTCTGTTTCTGCAGTAATACAGACTCTGGTACCCAAGCTTCTCTGCACTGAGAGGAATAGACCAAGCCCTTAGTGTCTCTGTGAAGGCTGCCCCTCCTTCCTTACCTGATTAGCTCATTTGTGAATAACTGGTTTGTCAGGCCCTATATTGATGTTGAGCTAGTTGGTTTTGTATTGGGATATCAGCTCTGCTTCTGCTGTCTTATAGGAACTAGAGTCACCATCTGCCACATCTCCATACGGTGAATTCTGCTCTGCTAACAGTCTGGTTAACACTGACTGCAAAATTCACAGCAGTGCTATTTCAACAAACAACCCCCATCTGGGACCCCTGTCCGTACAGATGGAGTTTGAATACTGCTTAGGACAGTGTTTGTGCTCCAAAGAGCCAATCCTCAATGCTCTACTGATGTTGGAGCTTGATTCCAAGTCTGAATCTGCTACTCATAGACTTGAAGTCACTTGCTCCATGGCATATCCTGCACACATCCTCAGACCACCTTTCCAGTTCAACAGCAATGATTCTCCGTCGCCTCTGCACCTCCAAAACAAGTCACTCCATGTGACAAAACCTAGCTGGTAGAATTCACGATAGAAACACATTTTATCACCTCAGCAAATGAATCTGACCAGAGATGCGTATCTTCCATCTTCAGAGGGGAGTGGTGGCAGAGAATGCTCTCTCTTGGACTCCTCTGAGCTTGGGTTTGTACGATCTTAAAGCCAATCTCATGATTTTTCAGTACCTCTACTTGCCAGTCGCACAGAGGAAAGCTCTCCTGTTCAGAAAGGAAGACTGTTTGTTAGGCTGCGTGATTCAAGCAAAGGCCAAACAAGAACAGGAAAGATCGGGTAGACTCATTTTATATCCTTTTTCTAAAGAAAATGCTTGTGTTGGCTACTGTCCTAAGAACTGTCAGAGTGATTGCTGTAGGAGCACACCATATGGGTTTATGATCTACTTCTCTTCAAGTGGAAATACTCTATGCAGTCCTCTGAAAAGGATGGGGAATTGGTATTTTGACAGAACACCTCAGAAAAACACTATGTCACGAAACACAGTGCAAAATGAAAACAATATGCTAGTTAATGGTTCTTTTATTTTACATTTTCTTTCTTTCTCAAGAAGCAATGTAGTTTCAAAGGAGCTTATGTATAAATCTCTTTTAAAAATCCCCGTTTGATATCACTCCATTTCCTCTCCTTTGCCTTTCTCTCTTTACTTCTTGCACTCCTTTATGGGGTTTAGAGAGTGAGATGTGAGTTACATTGACAGAACAAACATGATAAAAGCCCTATGAAATTTGTTCAGTAGAGTTCCTCTGCTGCTGTGAATCTTAATGCTGTTCTCAGGCAGCGTTTTCAATCCATCAGATACTGTACAGCTGCATATGTGCACCACAGTGGAAAGATTTATGGGTTCCTATTTTTAGAATTTCATGTTTTGGCACCTCCGTGCTGTTCATTTGCCCAAACTGTATTCTCCTAATTAAACCTTTAAGACCTAAATTATAATGTACTCAGGGATGTTCAGCCAATGAAGCAATGCGATCGTCTGAACATTTCTTGATTGCATGGATTTGTATATGAAATATCTTTCTTGTGAAGTAAAGATACTATAAAGCTAGATTTTTCATTCTGAAAGGAAAACATATTGTTTTTTTACTAATCTTTCAATACACAGTTATGTTATTTTTAGTTATTTCAGTATATTTGACATGCACACACTTGATTCCAATGACACAATAGTTTTTACCTTGACAAACGCTGGATGAGGACTTTTTAAACAGACACACCGCTTGGGGAACCTCTTTTGTAGAGGTTAAACAACAGCTGAAAAGGTGAAATTTAAAGGAAAGCAGCAGGATCAGTTTTATGCCAAAATGCCACTGGCAGCCACTGGAAACTGTTGTGTCTGTAAGCTGAGCCCCAGCTTGCTTATGTTAGTATTCATCTTGCATTTTGGCACATCATATCTTTCCTAATCAGCCTTGTTTAACAGTCTGTTTTAAAACAACACACTCAACCTGTAACTCTTCCGCAAGTTCTAAAAACTGTTCTATTTACCTTAACATAATACAAGAAAATCACTGAACAATCAGCTCCTGCAGTCTCATTTTACCTAGAAGCTGAGTTCTCAGTTATTTAGTACACACTGATTAATAACATAACACAACGTTGATTCTCATCCACAGATGATCACCAACTTTCTTGACTGAAAATGTTAAGGGTGAAAATGCAATTGTTTGAAAATGTTTAAAACTTTCATATTAAGGTGGTGCTATTCAAATTTAGGTTGTGGTTTGGTTTTGTTTTTTTTTTTTTTTAATGGAGGATAACTTTAGGACTTATGAAAACTAAAAATGAGAAACAGAGGAGAAATCTGTGATGCCGAAGACAGAAAAAGAAAACCCAGTGTTTGGGACTTCAATAAGGCAGCAAGAATTGAAACCATCTAAACTCAAGAAACCTGTGATGCACTGAGTTTAGGACTAATGGAGGACTAAGTTAAATTTCTCATCTTACTAGTATTATGCTGATTGAAGGAAGGAATAGAATATAACAGAAAATCCTTTTCAAAAGCAAGTCTTACTAACAGCCTTGAATTGAAATGAGATGAGGGGATGAGAAAGGCTAAACTAGAGAAGGCTAAAAAGATGCATTTGGGGCATGTTAATACAGATCGTGCTGCAGCCTGAATCTGCTCTCTCCAGGGAAACCTGGACATGAACCTTTGTCCTTCTCCATTTAATGGGAAAACAGCTAGTTCTCTAGCCCTGTCCTCTTTGCTTATGGGACACTATAGAAGGTACTTGTTAAATCTTTAAGAGAAAAGCAGCCATCAGAGAACGGAAGAAGTCAATGGTGTGAGAAAGGAAGTAGTTGTAGAGAATCATGGAAACATTATCTGGCTAAGTGAACAAGAATTATCACCGAAACTCCTGTCTTTATCTGCTTTGAGCCCTGCAACTCGATCCCTTATCATTCTCTCTTCTGGCCACCCACATAAAAAAAAAAAACCACCCCAAAATGTAAAGAAAGTTCATTGCAGAAGATGTGCTCTTCCCTTCAATCCTGATAAATTTAGGTAAAAATTATACACTGCATCTCTGGACTTTACTACCTTTTCTAGAAATCGCAGGGTTGCCACAGCTCAAGGGCAGTGATATCACTGTGAATTTATAGAGCTGTTTAACTAACAAGGTAAAAGCGCCACGAAAGTCTTCTCTGAATCCCAGTTATTCTGCTTGATTTTGGAACAGATCATTCTGAACAGAAAGAAAGAGATATAGCCTTCAGGAAGGGCATCCTCATGAAGACACTCACTCTTTTCCTCCCCCAGCTCCCCACTGTGGTTTCCAAGGTGCTGCCATTTGGACGATCGCATCATGCATTTCTTACTTTAAGGTACTGATGGGTTGCTTTCTACTTTCAGAAGCAGGCGTAATACCACCATTGTTAAGTAGGTAAACTATTTTTCTGATCCACTTGGTAGGAAGTAGTGGCTTTTCCCTTCTGGAGGTACAAAATTTCCATGCACTGTGAACTTGGGAGCTGGAGGAGTTCTAAGACTAGGTTACACAATGGTAGTATGCTCTGCTTAAAGATGACCCACTGGCTTCAGTTTGGGAACAACAGTGAAAAAATGGGTTAAAAAGTCCATGCTGTTCCTCAGCACAGGAATTTCAAGAAATATATGACACAGCAGTTGTGTCAGATGCTCAGATACTTACACCATCATCTTCCAAAGAGATGGTTGGTACATATCCATATCCATCTATTTGGCAATGAGATTTAGTAGACTAGTCATTGAAATGGGTATGGCAACTAGTTATTGGTTAATCCTGGTTAGGGGACAGCATAAATCCTACCCGTGTCTCTCCTTCCCTTCAGCAAAGAAGAATGTTTCTCTATGTCCCAGAGCTGATGTTGTGTTACTTGATATTAGACAGAGAAAATGCTAGATGCACAGTGAATACTCCTAGCGTTATCAGCCCATTTTTATGTGTGCTACATAGTGAAGGTTTTTTTAACACAGGATTTCAGATTAAATAACCCTAATGTTCCTTTCTGTCCTTAAAAATGTGTAAATCCATTTGACTGAAGTGACACTCTTCAGGAAAGAGGGCATCTAAGAGGTGTATTCCACAGTCTTGTCTACCAGTACACCATTCCTTCCCAAATTCAAAAGTTCAGGGTGTCACTGCAGTAGCTAATGTCCACATACGAGCGCTATTATAAAAGCCAGAAACCTATTATTGCAAATTAACATGGGTATTTTATCAAAACAACATATTTATGAGTGAGAATATTTATGGCAACGTAACCTATGGACAGCAAATCTGCAGAGCTGTGATTTATCCTTGGAAATCACAAATCAAAGCTGGCAGAACCAACCAGGGTATAAAGCATATATTTTCCAAGAGTCCCCCAGCTAGAACGTAGACAAGATTTTTTTGTGCTCTAGCCTTCATCTTGTCTAGAGGTGACAGGACAGTTGTTATTAGCTATAGAAGACTTTCAGTGAGTTTGGTTTGTTGGTGCTTTCTCTTTTCTGGCTTTGTATTAATGACACATAATATCTCTAGTGGCCCAGGCAACTCCTTTGATCATTACTGTATTCCAGAATATAAGCACCATGCACATAACATATCAACAATTATTTAAACACTGTACAATGAAAACACTGACTACATGCAGAAGATGAGTAAATCTTCACACTCTCTTTGAAATATCGTATTAAATAACCCGATGATGCCTTATTTCTATTCAAAGTCACACGGGTTGCTTCAGGGCATAATTGTTTGTTTCATTCTCCAGTGCTGCCAGTTATTTTACAAAACCATAAAACTGACTTTATTTATGTCTGTAGTCTCTGCAATGCACAGGTACTGATGGGATTGTGTTTTGTGTGCTTTCTCACATTAATGACATAGACACGGAAATTTTTACTAAATCAGGGGATGTGGTGTTTGTTCTGGAGAAAGTTTGGAGAAAGTTTGTACTATGACAGTTTTCAAATCTGTTTGAAAACAGAGGGATATTTGTGTGAATTCATTAAAAACATATTAATTTATTTGATGACCATCTGACTATTTTGATTTGCATTATTGCTGTCAAGTACATAGGGCAGGTTGGCACCAATAACTGAAAAGAGAAAGGAAATAAAACCAGGAAGTTCAAGCTGATGTAAATTTTATCTAAAAAGTGAAATAATTATCTGGGTTATTTGCATACACCTTTATATAGAATTTAATGCAATTACCATGGACAACATGCCCTACAAGAGCCTGCTATTAAAAGCCACATTTTTTAGACTGCTCCATGATACATGTACACCTGCTTTAATTCTTTCATAATTATGAAATATTTTTCAAGTTATCAGTGCATTTAACATGCTAACATAAATATACAACTGAGTTAAAGACAGAACAATTTTATCTGACATATTAAAAAAACCCTCAAATTTTAAATCCATTTTAAACCTGACAAAAAAGTTGTTATGTTATTTTTAAAGTTACTCACTGCTTTGAGTGAACAGAAGCACGGGACTTTGTTCTTTCTAATATATTTCTCCAACAGCCTTCAAAGCATGGCAAGAATTGCTTTTAAACAAAGGATCCCTGTAGTGTGAACAGCAGTTATCTCCATGTAATTAGGAATACATGCCTTTTTAATTCACTAAAACAACTAAAGCAGGGTAAATATGGGGGACAAATGTACATTAATATACATTCCTATTAAAAAGAAAATTGTAATTTTGACTGCATTGCTGCTTTCATGCTTCTTGCATAGCTATATCCTGAGATTTAAAATTCTTTGTTACAGATAGATAGTTGCAATAACTGATATCTCCCAAGACCTGCTTGATTCCTCATTTCAATCATCTCAGACCATTGTAGCGTCTGAAGACAAATTAATGTTTGAGCTTTCTGTGGGTTAAAATGCTTCATTAATTATGCTTATATAATATATAACAGCTGAACTGAGGCTTGATGCAGCAGCTCTAAAATGTAGTTTAGGAGCCTTGCTGATGGACTTTGGGTGGGGGTCAGAGGCAGTTTGGGAATAAGGTGTATTTTCACTGTTGTAATGCAACACAAGCACACATATGTTGGTGGCTGGTCCTAATGATAGTGACAAACTACAGCTTTCTCAGTCTCTCTTGGTACCTCTGTACTGAGAATCGATAGTGGATGGCACCAGAACACCACTCCAGAAGCTCCTAATGGTTTCTATTGGCTCCTTTGCTACTTAAACTTGGTGATGTTGGAGCAAGGATGAAAAAAAATTCTCTATTTTACAAGAATAAATGTTTTTCTGAAAAAAAGTGTCCTCAACTGTGAATAAAAACCTGAAATCTTGAAATGGTCACAAAGTGATAATCAGAAAATGGGTGTGAATTTAATAATCATACATATCCAGTTTGCACAACTGGCTGCTCAGAAGTCAAAATGGGACACTGTTTTTAGAATATTTTTGAGGCAGAGAATCGTCAGGACTGCATTTTTTCTCATGAAAAGCTTTACTTGACTCATCAGCATTTTCCAAAAATTCAAAATTTTCTGCATTGTAAGGAATTTTTGTTATGATAGGAGAGCCTTAAAAACAGAAGGCCTTGAATATGTAAGGCTGTAGACCAGCCTAAGCAATAACAGGATTAGGTTCACTCTCATTGCTTTGGCCGAGATATTTCCCCAACTCCATTTCTTCAACCTATTCGTCCCTTCTCTTCATATCCCTTTCCAGCTTCCCCTTTTCTACCATGTGGAGTTGTGTCCACATTTAAGGTTTTTCACATAGTGTGACAATCTGGAGTCCTTCCTGTGTGAAGTGGTTACTTCAAGACATTTATCAGTCTTTACCTGCCACTTCTGATTTTTGCCAATAGGTGGTGAAAGAGGAATACACCTAGGTAAGGTCTGCCAGATGTTGTTAGCAAGAACAGACTGCATCTCATTGAATTTATTGTATGGTTCCCACAGCAATCATTTAGCAAGGTCAAAATTTGTGGTGCCTCTGAGTAATGCAAAGTCAACATAACTGTAAGAGAAGTGACACTACTGTAGCGAATACACCTTGATGAATATTTTTTAAATCGTGGATTTGAAGAGTGATTTTGTGATGATACAAGAACTGAAATAAGCTTGTTTTGTGACCTCCCTGCATAGTCGTTGTCCTAAGAGATCATGAGTGATTTTTTTTTTATCATATGTATGCCACTAAATACATTTCAGATTGATTTTTCTGGTGCCACCGGATTTGTAGCACAAAATCCAAACTACACTCCCAATTGAACTAGTTGGGCTTTGTGAATCAAATTATCACTGGTGGGTTGTGACTGAAGAGCTTACAGCATCACAGCCATTTGCTTGGCTGCTAACAACCATTAATCAACCACTTAATACCACTTGATGACATTAACTTTGATTCCAAGCAAAGCAAGTTAATCTCTCTGTAAGAGGAAGCCTCTCACTCAGTTAGCTGGGAATATATCTATAAGCCATGAAAATAGTGTGTCAAGATCTCAATATCGTTGGTAAGCATTATGGATGAGGAAATAACCCTTACCAGACATGTCAGGAAGTGATTTGCTCTCAGTAATGCAGAGGGATTACAGTGTACAAAGAAATAATGTGCTTTGAAACTTCAGTAGGAAAGACATTATTTTTTCTTGAGGGAAAGATGCGCATATACTTGTGAGTTCAATTCACTTCGGCACAGGGCAGAGAACATGAGAGGGAAATTCACTGCATGCCATACAGAGCTGCAGAGTGTATTTTTGCCCCGTAAAGGGGTTGTACATGGTATGATAAAGAATTTCAGCGTGTGTGACCAGACTGGGAGTGACAAGGGAGTAGAAAAGGGTTACAACTTACATCTGCTGTACTTCCTTCTGATTAGGCTGGGTGTAGGGAAAAAAAACTGATGCACCTGAGAGCTGAAGGGGCCATCGGCATCCTTGAAATGACACAGAATGTCCCAGTAGGAAACGCAGTTCTTGCCTGCCTGTCTGTCCAGACATGGCCTGAATGGTGTGCGCTCATGATGGGGTCTTCATGTTGCTTGAAAACTGTTGCTGGTATACATTTTTAAGCCCACTGCTAAAATACAGTACTGGGCTTTCAAAGATTAGTGGTGTGCTGTGTGAAAGTTGCTCTGAGAACTTCACTTGGAAAGGGATGTTTTTGGATTCTCTTGCAGTATTTCAGATCAGTTGTCAAATATTACTACTAGATCTCCATGAATTTTCATGGTGTCTCCATTTCTCAGGGAGAGGCAAGAAAACCCAGACCCTTAAATCTTCTTGCAGTTTTCTCTTTGTCAAAATATCAACACGACACAGAGCTTTCACGGGTGTCTGTGAAGGACCACAGTCATTAATGAATTTGAACCAGTTTAAAATAGATTAGACTTCTACAGTGGTGAGTGCAGTTTCTTTGGGCACTGTAATAATGGAATGCATATGCTAAATCTGACCGGCATACAAGGTGATATTTTTTGCAAAATCATCATTGCCATATTTTAAGTAGGAGAGATAAAAGCTGAAAAAGAGAAACAATAATTGTCAGAATCTGGAAGCAGTCTAGAGAGGAGATTGCACAAGACGTAGTCCTAAAGTATTTCAGTCAGGAGTAGATAAAGATGGACAATATATTTCAGCTAAACACATTTTTTTTTCCTGCCATAAAAGGTAGATGTAGCATTAATAACCCATTTGGCAAATTTGATCTCTTTTTTTCAAATTCTTCTTCTGAAATTTCTGTAAACACTCCCACTGACCTTCCAGGAGTAGTTCGTTGGTTTTATACAAGATGCTCTAACCCGGGAGTGCAAAAGGATGTTTCCTTCTGAACTGAACTAAAATCAGTTAAAATGTTTCATTCAGACTGAAAATTTTTAGGATGTTTGGATTGATTTTTATTTTCAGGCAAACTCAAAAGGACTGTAAAAAATTAAACCTGTTAGTAAATTAAAATAAACTCCATAAACAGATTAGTTATTCACCTGCCAGAGTAGTAGAAAGTTCCAACTGTTGTGGTGACGACGGGCTAGTGTCTAGAAGGGAAAACAGGAAGGAAAATGGATGGCAGATGAAATAAGTAGGATACTGAAAGAGAAATCAGGAAAATTCTTCTGCTTCTAATAGACAGCTGCAGGAATTGGGCTGGCCTTAGAAAAGCTGAGATAATGATAAAAGTGGGTGTAATACAAGGTTTTAAACTGTTGAGGTCTGTTCTCTGGTTATTCATTTATGCCTCAAAATGCATCTGGAAAGAGTCCTTCTAATCCCCTCTTCCAGTAGCAAACCAAAAAATAAGCCAGACTTTTAAAAATGCACAGATCCCATTTAGATGTATATGTGTATATATCTTAACTTTCATCTCTGATAATCAGCTATTGCTGGAACCTGGATTTTGAAAGACCAATGTATTTTGATATTTTATTGAGATCACAAGATTCTTAAAACCTGGCCCGTAATGTCCTCTGTTGGTCAAACTGGGTACAAGAATACTTTCAACATTATGTATGTTTCTAAGTATTTGCTACCAGGCAGGTCCTAAACTACTAAATATGGGGGTATTTTAAAGTTTTGAGTTAAAGACTGATAACCTCATATTACTTATGAGACATTCATAAAAATTCAGTGCTACAGTTAATCAAAATCTATGGAAGAGCATCGTTCACAAAATGTTAGCAGCCTTTAAAAGGAGGTCAAATCTTGAGTTTTTGAAAGGGCTTTTGGTTTTGTCTTTAAATTGAAAAAAAAGTACAGACAAAATCCTCCTGGGTGAAGTTTAATTAAAGGTGATGTGGAGCTCAGTGTAAATATATCTTCTGAGATTAAAATTTCTGCTTCTCTGCACAGGATGGGTACCCAATGCCATGTTTAAAATGCAGATTATTAAGTCTTTCATTAGGCATCCAATTTGGCATTCAATTTGAAGTCAGTGCAACTTCTGCAATTAACTGTAATGAAACAGGTTTGGACCTTAGTTTTGTTGGTATAAGTAAAACAAAATCTGAATCCAACCCTCTGTCTGTGTTAAACGTTGTCCTTGCATGGGGGTGAAGCTGGAAATGCAATTGTCTGGACATCACCTAACATTGTTTAATGCACCTGGGACATCCAAGTGTCTTGTCGTTGTGGCTGGCTTTTGAAGAGGGATAGTAACTACTGAATTCTGCCTCAGAGAAGAATATTATCATTGCTGATGGAGAAAATGAGGGAAGAGAAAGAAAACGGCTCACCTGGCACCTGACTATGAGCTCTGCAATTTTTAAAGCTTTAAGCATGGGATTTACTTAGAGCACTGCAGGAGGCAGACTGAAGCTAGGCTGGGGAGATGCTGGAACCCACAGCTGTGTCAGTGTGGTGCCCCATCTGAGGCATCGGTCCTGATGGGCCAACAGCGCATCTCCAGGAACCAGCTGGTCCAGAGCATGGGCACGCCGCGGCGCAGACATGCTCTGTGTCTGCAGCCACCTGTGGAGCTGCCTGGAGAACTTGCTGTGTGGTGCAGTGTGAGCACCAGCTCTTGCCAAGATACTGCGTATGGTTCTTCCAGCAGCCTTTCAGACAATTGAGCTGTTCGATGCTGTCAAACACTGACGCTTAAAAAAGGGAGGCAAGACATGATGTCTCGCGCTCAGCTGTATGTGCACTCCCCCAAGTGTCTGAGTAGTTTTGTCCAGATCACACCCCAACTAAAGCCATTTCAACCAAGTGCTGGCTTATCTTCACACAGATGTCTCAAAGGCAAAATGCAGTGTGGTTCACTCAAGTCACTAACATATCCCAGTCTGGGTAGGGTATGGACTGGGGGCAAGACCAGTGTGATTACCAAAGGAGGTTAGAGTGGCCCCTCGGTAACGCAGAAATGTTTTCAAGGAACTAAGCACACAAGGAGGGACAATAATGCACAAAGAAGACCTCCTGCAAATTATTTCCAAATTAAGAGTACAGTTAACAGAATTAGCAATACAAATAAAAAATATTTTCTTCTCCCCAAACTCTCGTGCTGATTGTCCTTTTATAGTCTTTTAATGCTTAGGAATGAAATAAAAAGGAAGATGATTAGTTTATAAAACTGTTAGGATCAGCAGCAACATTACGACTAGTAATTACAAACAGCCTTCACTTGTTGTCTGTCCTGACATTCGTCAGTTGTGTTTAAACAGATAAGAATTAGCAATCCTGCACTAAACAGAACAGTAAATAGAAGAACTGTCTTCTGAGATTTAGCACCAAGCCACAGACTGTTAATGGGAGAACAGAAGCCGTGAGGGGGAGCGAGTCCTGTTCCAGCTGCTAATTAATCCGATATATAAATCCTCAAGGAGAGATCTGGTGCCCAACCAAATGAGGCTCTTGTTTTCGTGGAAGGTGCTTTTCTAATAGCAAAAGAGAAAATAATAATAATTAGACAGTTGACTTGGAAGGCTTTATGTGGAAAGTACACAGTGTTAGGTGCGAACACATTGCCAAATAGAGAGTTTGCTTTATTTATTGGAGTGTTTGGAGCAACAAACGAGAGACTTTGCATATTAGATTCTGATTTGCATATTTACTAAAATGCTTTGTCTATTTTCTACTGCTTACCCTCCCTACCCTCTGAAACAAACCTCCAGCAGAGCAGCCACATTTCTCTGCGCCAGATTCATCTGCTGACACCAGTGGATTTACCCCACAGATGAATGCGGCTGTTTGTGCCTCATCCTGGTAATGATGGCAGCTGTTAGGCTTGACCATGAACTCAAGAATCCCATCATCTGTCACCATGTTTGTCTTCCCAACAGGGTTTTTTTTCAAAACAGTTACGCTGGGAGGACAGCGGTGCGGTGTACACAGCAGGCCTCAGCCTTCTCCTCAAATCCAGCACAAAAGTGCAAAGTTTTCTCCTGCATTTTCTTTCTTGTGGGCACTACCATCCTGGACAGAAAGGGGAAGAAACTGGGCAGAGAAAACACCCTCACCAGAAAGAAAGCAGCTTCAAAAGAAAGTTTTGGGTTTGTTTCAGGGGGGAAACTTGGTTAACAACGAAAGAAGACCCTAGGAAGGGCACAGAGTGAATTAATAGTGTACCTGTGTATCTGTCTGTGTCTGTGTATGTCTAAGCATATTCCTGACCAGCTTTGCTCCATCCTACGTCCTGCACCAGGGTTTTAAAGACATGCAACACATTGCTAAGGATGACACACTCAACTTTTTTTTGATTAGAACAAACACCTTGGGTTTAGGTGATCATAATTTTCTTTTTTCTCTGACTGCTCTGATATAACTCAACTGGAAATAAAATCCAAAGGGAGGCATTTTAACCTAATCCCTAGGCAAATTTGTCAGTGCAGTATGGACAAGGAGAATTTGCTTGACCAGCAGAATGTCATTTGGAACCTTAAATGCATTTACTCAGTTGAAACACTGAATGATGTGCAAGCCAAATGTTTCAAATGCCATTGTTTTCTAACCCTGTCAATAGTCTGATTCTTCTTGTTGAGTATTTACAAGGGGCTGATAAAACAGTTTTATTTCTGAATGCTAACTCTTTCAGCACACCATCTTTTACCTTAGTTTTCAAGGTTACTGAATCTGTAAAAAATACATTTTTTGCTAAAATATACCTGTATATGTACTGAACAAGTAACTACTGGAATCTTGTATATTCTTTAATCTTACTAGAAGCTTTAAGATGTCTAGATATTATTTCAAACTTCCTCATTTCGATCAGAAATGGTTAAGTTCTTGCCCTTATGAAAATGGAACAATATAAACCTCCCCAAGGCAATACAACAACACGAGTAGGTGCAGGCAAACACGACACACTGCTACAGAAGTGTGAGTATGTGCAGTTGTGCTGACATTAAATTCGACCACACAAGCCCCTGCCTCAAAGAACTCTCACTCAAAATGAGAGAACAGGCTATAAACAAACTGGATTGGGATTTTACAAGGAGTGAAGAACATAACTTTATTTAAGAATTTCTCCCATTTCACCTTCTTTGTGGTCTGTTTGGAACTGGTGGTGTCTCACAGGCACGAAACCAGGACAGCACAGCTCCTGCATATCAAATTTATACCACCACATCCCAGACAGGATGATCTTCTGTCATGGAGCAGTTTGTATGCTATGCTGATTCATGAACAGAGTTAAAGAAAAGGTTGAGTCAGCAGGCAAGCCTGGATTTGCAATACACATTTTACCTCCTTGTGGTTTATAACACTGTCACACATAATTGAGCCCTTTATAAATTTTTCTACAAACAGGCTTCCTGGACTACTAGAAAAGTAGATGGTGCAAGGTACCCAGAAATATGTATGATAAAAAGCCTGGATCCATCTCCTAGCACAGCACAGGCTGTCTCACTACAGGAATACATTTTAAACATACTTGGACCCAGCACTGAAAACTCAATCTGTCTAAAGACCTTCAGCAGCCTGTCACTGCCTCTCACTTCACAGAGAGACACGTCCACCCACAGAAAGGAGATGTCAAACACAATAAAAACTTGCAAAGAGCAACAAAGCTCTAAAAAAATCAAAAAAAGACCTCTTTTTCTGAAAAAAAAAAAAAAAAAAGTAGGTATGGTAATTAATTTCTTTTGTTCAAAGAATGTTCAAATCAGTGAAAGTGTGTTCTTCCTGTCTGGTTAAATGCTAGTCTCTCTGCTCAGTTCAGCACTCACAATTTCAGGGTTTGAGGGTGAGCAGGTGGGATAAGATCAGCTAGCATCACAGCAGCTGTTCCTAGAACGTCTCCTGGAGCTTCTTACATGAATGTAGTGAATTGCACAGTTTAAAAACATTAATTAAAAATATTCATAAACGGCAGACTTGAGCAGTAGCTCATGGGATGCTTCTCTGTTTGCACCCTTTAACAGTGATGTTTATGCATAGGGCTAAGAATGGGGAATGCTGCCACAGTTTCCCCTTTTCTCTATTGCTATTTCCATCCAGTACTCTGGAGATGTGTTTGTGAACAAGCCTGCCAGCAAACTGTTCAGACTGTCTCCCCATTCAGGATATCCTGGTGTCTAAGGAGCTAAGAGGACAGAAGTCTATCATCTCTAATCAGGTTCCATGGCACTTATTTTCCTCATTCTGCTAGTTTTAGAAATACTCTCCACTGAAGCTGTAAGGAAAACTTCTGTATCTTCCAGTCCTCCAGGTCCTGGCCCAGAAACTTGAACAAAGCATTTACAATGAACTTTTGCCAATCCCTTGCTGTTTCCTGCCTCACTTTTCTTATGAACGTCTTTTGTCAGCGACATAAATCTTCTCCCAGCTTATCTGGGCAGCTCCTTGGAGGCTCACTGTAGAAACAACTCAGTCATTCCTTCAGCTCTCTGAACTTCCCTCTTGTGTGACCTGCAATCTTCCCGTTTATCCAAGGGCTGCAAGGCAAGCACTCAGCTGCAGCTGAGAAAGGATGTTACTTCTCTGTTAAACTTTTAGAAGATGGACAGCATTGGATATGTGTTCTCCTAATCATTCATCTGGATTATATGGCATGTATCATGAACTGAGACGGCTTTTAAAGAAGAACAGTGCTGTTTCCCCGTAATTAATTTCACCCCCCCTTTTTTTTTTAAAAGAAAATCACAACAACAGGCAATTAAATTCTATTGGCTTTGTTTGGGCTGGTGCAGCTAAGAGCTGCTTCTCCCACAGGGCAGCAGGTTTGGTGACCTGTGTTACCCTGGCAGCTGAGGCTAGAAGTGAAGGCAAAGCGACATCAGGGGATTTCGGGGGTGAGAGGCAAAGGAGGTGCATGCTGTTGATTTCTGAGGGAGAAAAGGGAGGTGTAAATGCAAAGGACAGATGGGTGGGTCTTAAAACATGTCTATTTTATGTCTGTTTTATTATGTTTGGGAAGCATTTCTGTTAATACAGTGGAAAAAACTTTCCATTTATAATATGATGTCTGAAACAAACAACTACGCTCATTGAGGTGAATGCTCACCCTAAAGTAAGGCAACTAATGTGTGCATGGAGCTACAGGGAGTAAACAAAAAGGCCAAAAGACTTTGCTTTTGCTTGAAAACCACTGATGCTATTAAACACTTCCTGCATGATAGAGAACTGTATTAGCTGTCACGTTGTGGACCATAACTACAATAGCTGGTGCAATGGAGGCTGGCTGGAAGGAGCTTAGGGCAACAAAACCAGCTTAGAGGACAATGTCCGAGGCAGCTTGTTCTGAGTCCTGCCAGCCAGGGAGGTTTGACAGTCACAGTGTCAATGCAGTAGGCTAGGCAATGGCCTTACCAAAGGAAAGGTGTGTGAAATAGCATTAGTCATAATTTAAGACAGTACATATATTATTCCATTTACCTGCATTTTATCTGCTTTTCTTCTTTTACCAAAATATTGGTTAGGTCAAGTCAGTCATGTTTGTGGTGGGGAAAATCATCCCACAGAGCATCGCAATGTTTAGCTTAATTTCCCAGCTTTTTCAGCTAGAAAAGAATCAGAGGTTTAGAAGCATCCCCTCACTTGGTCCTGTTGCTACCAATTAAGTCAAAAATAGGTTACACAAGTAAACCTGATTTAATATGTTATGTCTGCTGCTATGCTTCAAATAAATTTTACTACTGGTACTCAAACTAGCAGATAAAGCAAAAGCACTACTTGACTCTATTAAGTATAACAGGGTCCTGCCCATCTCATGTTACGGGCTTCTGGACACCTCCCATCAGTGTGTAACTTAATGCAACTGTGCCATGCTTTGGATCAATGCAGACTGTTGAGGTTTCAAGAAACTTTAATAGTTTAGTAAAAATATGAGTTTAATAGAAATGTTTCTATTAAAAGAAAAGGAGAGCAAGAAGAAGCAGAGACTTCATTCCAGTAGTATATGTGCCTGCCAGCTTGTTCTATTGAATTTTATGTGCTTCATAATCATATTTTATACAGTGGTAACTGAGAAGAAAAAAAAAGTGTAATATTTTTCTTTGCCATCTTCTTGTAGATATTTTGTTTTACTAAATTATCTCCTTACCATGGGGTGGAGAGACTAACTAGACAATTCAAATATTGTTCTCTTTGTAAAAATAAACCAACCCTAGCTTCTCTTTGGATTAAAAAGGGAGCTATAGGAAAATAAAACAAAGAAACAAACAACCAACCCCCCCCGCCCCCAAACCCCCAAAAAACAACAACAAAAAATAAAAAAAACCAAACCAGCAAATAATCATAAAGGCCTGAGCTCCATCTGTTTTCCTGAACCTGCATTAGACTGGTATTGGTCCCTCTGTGGAATAGCCCTACGAATACAGGTGGAGATGCATGCCTTTGATCTGCAAATGTTTTTACTATGTTGTATTTTTAGCTCTGTCAGCATGGAGGGAAAAAAATGGTCCTGAGCACTATGTTTCCACTAGCGCTTGTATTGATAGAGACACAGTAGACTTCACATTGACAGGGTACTTTTAAGGAGAAATAAAGGGCAGTTTAGACAAGCCCAAGGGTCACATTATGCAAATTATGTGCTCATTAACCTTTCACATAGCTGAAAACATTTGTTACCTGGTTACCTATTGCCCTCTCTCCTTCCTCCCCATCCCAAAACTCTGCAACCCACTCCGACACTTCTCATCAAAGGTTTAATTTCAGGGAACTACCACCATTGGCCCTCTGATCATTAAGATTTTATTACCCTCAGAATATATAGCATGATACATTTCCTGGTAGACTGCTAAGTAATGCTTTCAATAATTAAAAATCCATAAATAATTAAAACACAACATTATATTTGTCAACATAAATGAACAAACTATGTCCTGCGAACAGCATTCTGAACAGATACAAGCTTAAAACAGGCAGCGATGTGTTCAATAGCTGCATCTAGGAATAAATCTTCTTCTCTTAAAACAGATTTATATTCATGTATCCAAATAACGGGGAATGCAGTGATTCTCAGCAGATACCGCTGTCATCAATAAAAACTAAGTTTTATTTGTATTACAGCTGAAAGCAAAAAACCCCATATGAGACCAGGGACTCCTAGGGATTAGCACTTTAAGAACAGAACATGAGAGGATGGACAACTTGTCCTGAAGTGTTTGTATAAGGGCTAAATAATATCCACAAAGTCTTGGAGAAGATGCAGGGGAGAAGAGCAATGAGCAATTTATGACCTTTCAAAACGAAGTCACATGAAATTCTCAATTTGGCAATACATGCAATAAAAAGGGTGGATGTGGTCGGTCAAGAACTGAGAGGACCTTTCTGAAGTTATATGAAGTGAATGGATTCAAAACTAATCACATTAAAAAAAATAGCAGGATAAAAAAGAACATTTTGGGGGTAACATTTGAAAAACATCCCCATTTCTTTCACCTAGATCTGATAAAATCATGTAGGTAATTGTGCATATGGAAGAATAAAACCATATGGGATAAACCTTGAACAGACCTGCTGAAGTCCTGCTGCTATACCAGAAGAGCTCAAGCAGGAAAAAAGCAATCTTTTACAAAAGTCTTCCTTAAAGTAATCAAGATCAAGAAAGCAATTTTTATTTTTTTTTTTTTTTGTTCCACATGCTTAGAGCTCTTAGATAATTCTCTTTGCTCTGACCTGCTAACCTTAACCCCTTGTTTTCTTACTTCAGGTGGAGAATTCGAAGGCTTTTGTATAAAGAGAAATGGAAACAATGTTTGAAATGTGAAAGAAGGAAGGACTACTGAAAGTCGTCTACAGAAAGCATAATGTAAAATTTAGCAGTAATAAAAATATTGAACATTTTACTTGGGAACATAGATACAGAGAGAAACATTTTCACCAAAAAGCCCTTTACTTTTGCAGACACCTTCAGATGTCTATGATGTCTTTGCAGCGAGACATCAAAATCCAAGAAAAACAAGTGAACCATCTCAGAAGTTTTGGTGGCCCACAATAGTCACCTTGGCTGAAGCTTGTGAGAACTATCAACTATAGTGGGATGAAAGGAAAAAGTGATACTTAAGAGCCAGAAAAACAGAAAAAATAATGCAGACTGTGAACTCAGGAGGAATGTCAGTCCAGCCTGACTTACAATAACATGGGGTAGGGGACTCAGCTCATATAAACTGATACTGCTCCACTGACTTATATTGACTCAAACGGGCCAAGAACATGATTCAAATATATTTGATTCTCCTCTTGTTTTGGTGTTGAACTAACTGAAAACTAGTCCATATTTTCATTTTGTGAACAAAAGCCATAATCAGAAAAATCTCTTCTTTCAATGAGAGTTAAAATGTACTTTGTATGTGATTTATTTTAGCTATACACGCAACAATAGGGCATGTTCTGTTCATGGAACAGAAATTTTCACATAGTTTACTATTTTCCCACATTGAGAGCTGTTTAATTTTGGGGAAAAATATAATGGCAGGGAGGTGGTGAATGAAAGAATCTTTTAATTTTAAAATGACAGCTGTCCTGGGATTATAAATTCAGTGGGGTTTTTGTCATTAAGAAACTGTAAAAGTTCAAGATAAGTTATATTTTTGACATCCCCCCTTTATTTCCTGTAACTCGGCTCAAGCAATAACTACGAGTGGTGGTTGTAATGGATGCATCTGGTCATGATGAGGGGAGACCAATAAGAACACAATAGCCAACGGCTAATTTAGGCAATGTGCCCACCTAACCATGGTGCTCGTCAATGTCCAACTCAAGCTGTATTTGGAAGAAATTTAAATCTGACTATGGAGTCAACCACTTTACCCCATTAACAGTGAGCCCTTTGAGCTCTCCTGCATGGCAGTTGGCTGCACAACAGGATCTCCCCTGGAGCAGGGACAATTTTCAACGTTACACCTGCCACAGAGGCTCCTTACTTCTCAATATTGAGAGATTTCTTGCTGCAACAGATCCTCAGTAAGTGACAGCTTGCTAAACTTTGTAAGCTTTGCTAAGATTATATATTAGATTGATTGTGCACATATAATGCTTTGGACATAAACTGCTGACCAAGTGTGGGACTAGGACTGGATCCAAGCCACACCTAGACTCCTCTCAGTAGGAGTTTAGAAAGCAAGAGATCCTCTCAGAACCTCATGACTCAATGGGAGGGTCTCCCTGATGTGTCTGACTTACCTTGTCCTCTATGCAGTAAATAATCAAGTGTACCTTGCCGTTGAATCTTGTTAAACTACTGTTGCATTTACCGTCAAACTTTGTTAAACTGCTGATTTATATCAATAAACATATTGCTGCTTCTCCCTTACGAGTGAAGTGCATCACTCCATCCATGACACCCTGTATTAGAAATGTAATCTTTTTTCTTCCACTGGCTTTATGAAAAGTGCAACAAAAGGCTAGAATCTTGCTCTTGAAAAGATTTTGCTTAGTGATTGATTTGCATCTCAAAATTCTAAATTTAGAAGGGCACAATCATCTGATTACAATACCAGTTTCAGTAAATATTCATTTTGTACCAGGACCTGGGGAACATAGCCATGCAGAGACATTGAATTAGCTCTACCCAAAATGGTACATCAGAATAAAGCAAACAGCGCTGTGAATATATTTTGTGCAGAGGCAAAAACAGGCTATCTGAACCTAAGCTCTTACACCCATCTTCCAAGATACAGCTCCAGACAGATTTGAGCATGCTGGGATGTGCCTCTCTGCTGAACATGCACTGGATGGTATGGGTTTTCTCAGTAGCTGTGGGGATACATCTTTCTACCATAGGTGATGCAATTGCCCGGCTCCTGTTTGAATACATTCCCTTTAAGAGACATGCTTATGAAACCATGTCCTCTGTATGTGCCTGGTTTTGCATGGGTTCTCACGTCATTACCTGGATGGAACTAGTATATTTCAAGAGGGAGCAGCATAGAAGGCTATCCGGACTCTTTCAACTTTATCTTAAACTAGCCAATACAAAGAACATTTCTGAACTTGAGTAGAAAGTTTTATGAAGGTATTGGAAGGCTTGAGCTAAAGCCTGAGTTAATCATAGAAGATTAAATTCTAGATCAACAAAATGGGGATGAGCGGTCTCTCTCCGGCCTCTGTTTTGTGAACTTAGACTAATACCTTTAGGCCTGTGCTATCACACTTACTGTATATTCAAATGCTACCTTGCACACAGAGGCCTTGATCTGATTAAATTTTTGAGTGGTAGTGCTATACAAATTTCTGATATTGATAGTCACCATAACTTGTCTGGATGAGGGAAAAGTTGGGCATCCTTGGAAGGAAGCACGCCCAGTCAGATGATATATCGTGTTAACCATCACCAACCACCTACAGGTCTACTAGGGACATCCAGATTTCATGTTCATAATGCCCTGAAGGCTTTACTTCAGTTATCTCAACTTCATGGTCGGCAAAAGCAATGCATAAGGATGTAAGTGAGCTGACGTGTCTGATGCCACACACTGCAGTCAGCAGTTAGGAGAGGTTGTAACATAGGAATTTCTAATTTCTCCACTTTTTGGCATGAGATAATGCTACCTGGCAACTGAATGCCCTATATCAGTCCTCTATGGGAAACAATGAACATAAACAAATTCTCCAACATTTACTTTTTCTGGTGGTAACAAAGAAGTAAGTTAACGTTTGTAAATGCTAGGCTGTTCTTTATTATCAGCCCTTAGTCAGAGCTTCAGTTATGTTCGTTGCTAACAAAACTCTGCTTGAATGAACAATTCACAATAGATAATGCATTTGTTGAACTTTGTCTGTTTCCCTACTTCTAGACTTTTTAAAGCAGTTATAAGAAAGTTTCAAAAGAATATTCCAGACCTAGAAACACTTAACTTCAAGTACCTGAGTAATCTCATTGACTTCAAGAGGACTACTCAGGTGTTTATAATGAAACATGTATATAAGTGTTACCAGCTTACTGGAGCCTTCTTTTGAACTTTGAATATGAAATTAAAAAACAAAAAAATCACCAACATCTGAGTTTAAAATTAACTTTCAAATAATATTGCATCTAGCAAAGGTTTAATGCACAAACAGTCACAAATAGTGAACAGTCTTGTGCATGCTGTTTGTTCAAAATTGAGGTTCAAATGTGAATAAATGAATATTTAATGAAATATTGTTCCCTCCATCCAGATTTCTATTACAAATCTCCCCAGAACTGTCACTGCAGAATTGTCAGGAAAGACCATCTGTGGTTCCAGGAGCAAATGATGGTCAAATCCTTTTCTCTAATATCTAGCACAGAAAGAAGGGACCACTTTTTAAGGGTCGTATGTTTTCTGCTTGGTACCTCAAACTAATTTCCGTAATTACCTTAGATTAATTTTCCTCTCAAGTTCATATGTGTTAGTCAGTAGGAACATAACAGAAATCCACAAACAGTGAAGTATAATGAAGTAAACCAGGGGAACAAAGAAAAGGGCATATTGTTTTTATTGTGATTATGGAATAAAGCTTTACACTTCTCCTTACAGTGTTTCAGCAAATGACCTGCAAGATTTTTACCTTTTAATATTTTGCCCGACCTCATATTTGTAGCCACTCCAGTAAATTAAGCCAGGTTGCAGTTTGGCCCACAATATTTCTTAATGTATTTTCAATCAAAAATAGACTTCTGCAGATGAAGTAGAAATACTCCACATGACACATTCCTGCCAGCTTTGTGCAAGAGGAGTAGAAATCAGAGTGGTTCCACAAATTCAGTTTAAATCACATCATATTGAGTTTGTATGTCTTTAGGGAAAAAAAAAAGGTTTCATTTTTTTAAAGCAAAACAAGTGGGAGACTGTTATGTTTTTGTAAAGCTATAAAAAGACTAGATCTAACCATGTTTTGCTTGATTTGCCTTTTTTTTTTTTTTTTTTCATTAGGAGTTGGAGATATTCCTCATAATCTTTAAGGAAGTTTCCCTAAGAAAGTCAGTTTTTAAAATGTCTTAAAATGTTTTAATATGGCTTATGCTCCACCGAAGCATTAGGTTTTGAGGGAGGGGAGAAAAAAATTACTTTAGTGTTTGAACAACATGCATCAGCCCACTCTGTCATGAGAAGCCATAAATATTTTCCAGTTAGTGGTGTTAGATCCCTGATATTCTGCACATAAAGAAAAAGGAAGGAAATTTTCTAGCAGATGTTTGACTGCAACAGACATAAATAACTTCTATGGGACAGGGATGCTGAATAACACAGGTATGTGGGTCAGATATCACTACTAGCACTCCTGAGATTTTTCCAACTCTATCATATCACAAAGCATTAAAGTTGTGAACTTGTTCTTATGCTATATGCTGTAACCTCTACAGTTTACAGCCTGGACCTTGTCAGTCTGGTAAAATGACTAAAATGACAGCAGTACAAACTAAGCAGAAATACTCATCCAGGAAGAGTTTGGTCTCCTTCTGTTGCATCTTATTATAAAGTGGTTTTAACAGCTGAGGCTACACATGAGGTGCATTGGCAGACTGCAAGCCATTATGCCAAACCCTCTGGAATATTTATTTACAACATCTGGAAACTAATCTGATTCTGCTGTAGGCAGCTAAGTTTCCTACGCTATCAACCCATGAAGCTGTCTTTGAGCTGGTCATGTTAACTGACAGAAGTGATGAGGAATCCAAGACAGGGCCCTCCTGTGTTGTTTTAAAAGCGAATGTGATCCATGAACAGCCACTGTTATATTTGGCAGACAGTCCAAATAGAAAGTCAACCTATTAAAACTTTACTGTCCCTAAATACTTGGAAAAAATTTATTTAAAGCCCATTCTCTGCAGTGACAGTTTTAGTTGTTCAATGCTATCTTTTGTAGTAACGTAAGATATCTGCCTTTGCCTTCCCCCTTCCACACTCCCTGTTAGTAGGAACCAGATACTTGACATTTTGTATGTAGAGCTTGGCACAGAAACTTCCTTTTGTCAAAATCATAGGTAAATGAGAAGAACTTTTCCTGAGTTACAGATCTTAAAAACAGGTTTCTGAAAGTATCTATGCTTTTGTACTACTTCTATGGAACAACATGCCTTAAAAGTTTTCTCCTTCCAGGAGAGTAACTCTGAAAAGCCATGATTTTTAGGAAAAATCACAGTGACAGGCTTTCAGCTCTAGCAACTGAAGACTCTTTTCCCTGAAAAATGACAATGAATGCCTTTTAAAACTTGAAAAAGACATTAACCTTGATGCTGGATGCACCAAAACCTTAATCATGGACTTTCTGGACACAAAAAGGAAACTTGCAGGGGTTTGGTTTTTTTTGTCCTCTGGAATATACATTTTGCAGATTATCGTCATTTAGACATACCAGTTTACCTCGTGCTTCAGAGTTGAACAAGAAAAGCTTAAGCTTGTTTACATTAAAAACCCACTCCTGAATACTTAATGAGACTCTCAAGTCCATTTTCTATCATACATAATTTTATACTTTGGCCCTTTGCTAAACTAAACTGGTATAATTCTACTAGGCTGTGGGTAGCAATAGATTTGCATCCATTTGTTACACCTGAAGACCACGCTCTTGCCGCCAGTCACCATACACTTTGGGGCAGAGTTGCTGTAAGCCCACAGAAAAGGCAACACCCAACCTATTCTTTCCACTGCTGTCTGTCCCCCAGAGCAGGACTATATTAGCCCTGAAGCTCCTAAGTTTGAAATGACATTAAAAGCCAGCATAGCAGTACAACTTCAAATAGCTATTGACATTTTGTCTTTATTTATGAAGGTAGTAGCTTAAAGTTTTGAGGCAAGCTGCCATGTAAGCAGTAACTCAGCCCTATTCCCCCTGAGGAGCTCTGGGTGTGATCTACCTGGATTGCAGATTTAACTGGATTTTTTTTTTTCTTCAAAACAATAAGTGAAGTGGCCGAACAAGAAGAGAGTTGTGAAATAATTCATTGCAAAATGTCACACCTATTCCTTCCCTTAGCTTTCATATTTCTTGAGAGAAAATCTTTGCTGAAAGATTTTTACATGATATGTGAATGGATTATGCAAGAGAGACAGGTCTCATATCTGCATCAAAATGGGTGTTGAATCTCATTTCCAAGTTTCAATACTTGCACTTGAATGAGGGTTTGTCAGTGATGGAAACCACTGTTTTCTTAAATTTCAGAGGAAACACAACATAAAAGAACCTCTCATGAAAACTTCCTGTGGAAAATACACCTAACGATTTCAGAAAGTCCAATTAACAGGTATAGCACTAGATGTCAAATTCCGATAAATCTCTATTGTAGTCTTTGTAGCAGTCACTCTGATTTAGCTTATCTGAGCATCTGCCTCATGGTTTTGTTACCATGTAATGACCAATATTTGTCATTTTCTCACAAGGGACTCTTTCCTTTAAGATCCTTTGCAGCTTCACAGACATATGAACTTGCTAGCATTAAGGCCATCATTTTAGTTAACGAAAATCTGGGGATCTTACTAATGCCAGCTCTTTCTCTGTCAGAAAAGATAATTTTGAGCTATACCTTAGGGCCAGATTCTGATCTCATCTGTGCCAGTGGAGTTACCTGGTAATTTCTGGTATCAACAGCATTATGGTAGTACAGACCTTAGCTTTCAGAGCCCTCGAGAGTCCAGCTAGCATGGAAACCCCATACTAAATTCTTGCAAAGTTTAAAGGTTTATCCATGCTATGGCTCATTTATACTTTTAGATTTAAAATGCCACTGTCTTTTCATAGGATGACACTGAGAGGTTCTTCAGTGGAGCCTGAAGAAAACTTCTAGGTTTTGTGATTTCAGTGTAAATCATGACATAAATATGTCTACACATTCTTTGTAGTAGATAGGTCAGACGAGCTAGATGAATTTGAAGTAAATATACAGGAAGCATCAGACCAAGCAGAGAAGCTGTGTTCATAAGTCACCCAGACTGGATGGCATTCACCTGGGAGCTCCGAGGGAACTCAAACGTGAAATTGCAGAACTGTTGACCAAAGTACGTAAACTACCACCTCAAACACCCTCTGTGACGGAGGCCTGGCTGATTGCCAGCATCATTCCCATACACTGAAAAGTTTCTAGACAGTATCCTGGAAAATGTAGGCTGGCTATGCTGACCATTCCTGGTAAGATGGTAGAGTCTGTAACGAGGAGTGAATTCCCTACTTCCATAAGCAAACAAGGTCTTTTGGGAAAAAGAGGCAGCAAGGCCTCCGGGAAGGGGAGTCTGGGGTCACTGATGTCTTAGACGTTTGTGGAGGTGTCAACACATGTGGATAACAGTGATCCACTGGATCGTGCATTGTTTCAAAAAGCCTTTGGCAAGTTTCCACGCTAAAGATTACTAAAGAGACAAGGTTGCAATGGCATTGATGGAAAGTTTCCTTTATGTAAATGGTAGGAAGCAGAAGGTCATGCATAATGGTCACTTTCCAGGATGGAAGAAAGTCAGGAGTATGGTTCCAGAAGGACCACTGCCAGGACCAAAGTTATGTTATGTCTCTATCATTATGCGTCAATGACCTGGCAAAAGGAGTAGACAGTGAAATCTCTAAGTTTGTACATGGTGCCAACTTCTTTTTGTTAGTTGAATACAATGTCATTGGCATAGATGTAGATGAAAGGACAAAAAGGTGGCAAGTGAGCTTCAGTGTAGCTAAATGTATAGTGCCTACAAGGAACAATAATCTAAACCATGCCTACATGGTGCTGAACTTGGAAATGGCAATTACAGCTTAGGAAAGAGATTTTGGAGTCATCATTTTGCATCTTCTGAAATTGTTACCTCAATGTGCAGCAGCAGACAAAAAGGCCAAATGAATTACTGGCCAGTGGAATAGCACCCACCCAGATCTCGAGTACTGTGCATTGCTCTTGTCTCTGTGTTTGTAGGATGTAATGGAGTTAGACAACATATAGAGATGGGCAAGTAAAATGACGAATGGGATAGGGTAGCCAGCTTATGCAAATAAACTAAAAAGGCTGTGTCTCTCTACTTTAGACAGCAGAAGTCCAAGGGGGCATATGTTGGAGGTTTATCAAATCATGAAGGTGGTAGGGAAGGTTAAAGCAGAACTGTTGTTCACCAGATCCCAGAATACTAAACTCAGAAGGCCAGCTTTAAACAGATAAAAGGAAGAACATTTGTCCATGTCAGCTAATGGAACGTGTTGCCAGAGGAGACTGTGGATGGAGACAGGATCAGGAGACACAAAAGAGAATGAGACAGACTCGCACACAGCTGATTCATCCATAAGCAGACCCTAAAGGGACCAGGTGAAGCTGTAACCAGCAATAACCCCAATACAACATTCTGGATATTTGGAGTAGGAGGAGGATATGGACTACAGGAAGCAACCAAGCCTGTGCGCTTTTCTTCTAAGCATTGTTCCTTATTACCACTCTTTTTGATGAATTCTCTGACCCTTAAAATATTTTGAAATACTCCCTGGGACTTCAGTGAGAGATAGAAATAAAGTGGTTAGGGGCTGCAACGAACAGAATAAAGGGAGCATGTGAGAATCAAGGCGTAAAAAGTAATAAAAGAACCCAGAAAGCTAGAGAGCACAACAGCAAGTAGGTACCCTGACAGCGGCTACTGTTCTTGGGAAGACACTGAGGGAACAAGTAGGTGCTGTCTAGTGGTACCCTCTACCTTGAGACATGAGAGGGACTCAGAATGGAAAGCAGTCCAAACTGCTGAAAAGATCATAAGGAGGTTGATGAGAGTTTGCAACTTTGTGGATGAGGATGGATGAAAATGGTGTAAAGAAAAAAGTGAGGGGAGAAGTGCAGCCAGGACTTCCATATGAGGTTCTGAAGGAGCTATGAGAGGGATTTTGATGTGAAACACTAGATGTAGATGTGCACACAGACCTCAGACCTCCCTCAGCACTACAGACTTGCCTGGCAATCACTGGTCTGCCAGCCGCATCTGCCCATCATCACCAGATCTGCTCTGCTCTTCTTGCTCAAGAATTGTGGGCCAGTGCCCCCTGCCAGTGAAGACACTGCGTCTGCCTGTCTTGTTGTGACCCTCAGCTACCCACTCACCTTGCAGAGCTGTCACTGCATTTACCTTCTTTTAATTACACGGTGTGGAGTGGAAATTTGTGACTGACATCAATAGGGACATCATTCTTTCGTTCCAGTAGGTCCTTACAGAACTGGCTCACCATTAACTTTTCTCCCATATTCCAGTTACCCAGGTTAAAAGCAATGCAGTTAAAAAGCTACAGCTTGTATGAATTGCTTCACAATAAGATAGACCAAGCCCTGCAGCTAAAGATTCAAGCTTTGTCCATGCTTTAAAGTGGAGGAAGTATCCACACAGGAGTTACATGCAGCTGTGCATCCTTAGGGCTTCTTTCTCCCACTGACATCCATCTCAACAGCCACTAGCTCCATCTCCCCTGTTCCCATTCACAGCCATGCCTAGGCTCCTGAAACTCCAGTATATGGCTAGCTTGTTTCAGACCAGGAATCATTATATCAATAACAGACGGAAAATAAGGATTTTATCAGAAGTTTAGCAATGCAACAGACTGACCCAAAGTAAGGAACTGCCATTGTCTTCACATGATTTTGAAAAGAATAAGGAATAAACTGTATTTTTTGATCACTGGGCTAAGACTGTCGGGTTTTGGCAGTCCATCTGGAGGAAATATTATAAAATGGCATTGTCCTGGAAAGTTCAAGAGAACTACTGACCTGGGGTCCTTTTCTGTCAGGCTTGAAAAATACTCTTTGTTGTTGCCAGTGAATGCTGAGAACAATATGAACAAAGAGACTATCGCTTACAAGATGGTGTCAAACTGCATCAAGCAAAATAACCTAAAGGAATACCTTCATGTTATATTATCACATCTTTCAGCATGTGTTGCCTCTTGCATTTAGAAACAGAGAGTTTATTTTTCTTCTCAGAGTAAGGAAAAAACCACCACTGACAGCCCTTTGTGCTGACAGTTACATTATTAATGAGCATTGGGAAAGGCAGGAACTTTATATAAATACACTGTCATTGCAGTTAAAAGAAGGTGCAGAATATAGTGTTTGAAGACAGAAGAAGTGGAGTAATTTATTTCTTTAGGATCTTTAAAAATACATGTACAGGCATGGAACCAGACCTGACCTGAATTACCAGCAGTGTTAATTTAGAATTATATTTGGAAACCATCTGGAATTATAACTCCACAGCATTTATACCTCAGACCAGAGTAGGTATGAGTATGAGGATGAATAGGAAAGTAGTGAAAAAACACTACTCCTTCTTATTTCGAATCTGAAAAGACCTTGTAAGAACGTAGCAGCCACGAAATTACAAAGGAGGAAAACCTCTTTCAGAAGTTACGGATTTAAATTTCAGGTGAGCGGTAGAGCTCCAATCTTGCACCTGTGAATTGTGCAGCAGCACCCTGCCCTCAAAGATAGCTATGGTCATACAGACATGAAGGTTCAAAAAAAAAGAAGGGAACACAGTCACACTCTTTACACACTGCCCTGCATTCAGACAGCCAAGGCAGAAGCTTGGTTAGGGAACCCGTATTTGTGTATTCATCACTCATGGCATGAGGATGTCCGAACATTTTTTGATACAGCTCACAGATATAGTTCCTTGTACGTATTCTTTACATGAGACATGTCCGACTTGCTCTTAATCACACGCTAGCTATAATACTGCTTCTAGTCAGATGTTAGCTATGATATCCACTTCCAGTGAGAGGTGCATATTTAAAAATATTTCAACATGAGAAATAGGCTTAGAATTTTTTAAGAAATCATAGCACAAACAAAATCACTGACTTGAAAAGTAGTTAATTTATGTTACTTTGTCTCCATGGTGGTGTCGCCTACTCCTTTCTCCCTTCTACACCCAACCATTTGTAAAACTTGCCCATTGGATTACCTGTTACATTGAGATTATTAGACATCTGGGATAAAGAAGTAACTTCTATCACATCTCTTGACAGCACTTAGCTCAATGGAATCTAATGTGGAGTAGAACTGCAAGATGCTACTGTACTACAAATTATAAATAATTGATTGTACAGGTAAACAAGACCTGATAACATTTGTTTGTCTAGTGGTATCTCAACTGTGTTACAACAAATAAAAAAAGAAGTGTTGGGAAACTTATTCCAGAATCCTGTAGAGAAAGGGAAGGTAGTTACGAACTTGAGATTTCTTTAAATAATCCTTTTGGGCATCAGAGTTCATAAACTGGGGACATGCAACCTAGTCTCCTTACCTGCTAATATTCTCTAGAGAACATTTTGAACTGCTTTTACCTTAACAAGCGGTGAGTTTCGACCATTCCTTTGCAGTATCATCTTCTAAGTCTCACTAGTAGGAAGACTCCCCTGATATTCGGCCTAAATTTTGCCCTTTCTTCATTTAATTTCTTCTGTTTATAAACCCTTGAGTCCCTCTGTATAACTCTTCTCAATAGCTGCCATTCCTCTCCAGATGAATTATTAAGTGCCACCGTTTGAACCGGTCTGCATGATTTTTTTTTAATCTTATACCTCTAAGAATCTTTTTTTCCCCACTCCTCTATGATCATCTATCTGTAAGCTACCCCTTCCAAATTAATACTATCTTAAAAAACACATTTCCATGTTCTTTGTGCTGTGAAGGACATGGCAAAGGCATGCAATATTTAATGAATATTGTACATTCTTTCTGTTTGTCGGATTGATTGGTTTAATATGACTCCCTGGATGAGAATGACGGGCTTTCTAGAAGGAACTAACACAAATGCAGAGAAGCAGGCAATGGTAACAAACACCTCCAATTTTTACTGGTATTTAAACAGCAGTACAAGTAAGAAAGGAGAATCTCAGATATGCATTTTGGGCAAGTTAAACAAAAGGCTACCCCAGGGCCTCACCCTAAAGCTGACTAGAACGTTACCAAACATAAAGTCAGTCTTGAACACTCAAACCCTCTTTCCCAGCAAACATGATAAATAAGTCTCAGGTGCTTAACACCAGTCCCATACTACAGGCATTTATCTCTTGTTTCATCTCCATCTTTGATCTGTGGTACTGCACTTCATTTTAAGACTTAATTATAAAGATAACATTTCTCATTAAATTATTATTGTCCTGGGTCCAGCTGGGATAG
>NW_010120354.1:0-17529 GCF_000699245.1 Pterocles gutturalis
GGGTTTCTCCCTCGCTCAGGGTGTTGGTGTGTGTTTGCGCTGACCCCCCCCAGCTGGGAGAAGGAGTGTGATCCTGTGGTGATTCAGCACAGCCGGTGCGGTTCGTGAGTAGGGGTTGCTGATTTATTTCTGATACTGAAGGGTTTTGGAGGCTTGGGGGATGCAGCCATAACACAGCGTTATCGAACGAGTTATTGTATTTAAAATTATAATGAAAAGTCCTACAAAGAAAGGATGGGGGGAGGGCAGCCAGGGAGGCCAGAGTGAAAGCTGCTTCATTTGTCAAATGGCTTCATCCTCTGGTTACTTTTTTAAAAGTCTGCTTTTACTTAATGTAAGCACTTTTAAAGAAGTACCTGCGACCGTTACACAACCACTTGTATCCTTACGAGGTAGCTTCGGAAGTTGGGGCTTGTACAAAAATACGTTTTGTTTATTTGGGTTGATTAGAGAGATATATATATAGAAGTTGCTAATGTAATTTTTTTTTGTGCATTGCTCTAACTACCTTGTCTTTAGTGAAATATATTTGCTTGTGACAATGAAAGGCTTAAGTAATTGTCACTAGGAGGCTTAAAGAAATATATGAAAGGCAGAGTAAAAAAAAAAAAAAAAGGTATTTAGGTATTTAAAACTGTCCTGAGAGAATAATCTAGGAGACCAGAGGTGTAGGTGAGCTACTTGAAAATACATTGCTACTGAAAACTTACTAGCATTGTTAATATTAATTAAACATTAGTAATCTGAATGTTAAATGTTAGTGTTTAATCCTCCATCTGAATAAAAAATAGGCGGCTTAGTAAGAGACTAGTTTCTGGAAGTATCTTGAGATCCTTAGAGGCCTTAAACCATCCATGCAGAGAAAATGAGAGTGGGGAAAAGAACTTCAGAGGTAAAATGAGTCATGCAGGTATGAAAGTCAGGGAATCCAAGGAATGAAATCCCTCTCGGTAATGAAGAACAGGGAAAACACCCTTAAATCATGGATGTTGCAAAAATGCTGCATGGAGTAGTCAGTGTAGCCTTTGTTCAGTTTTGATGAAAAAGTTGTGGTCAAATACTTGCTAAAACTAAATAAAATGATATGATGGGAATGCAATCAGAATAACAATTTAAAAAGGTAGCTGAGCTTTTATGACCTGAAAGGTTCTGCAGAGGTGGGTTGGGAGGAGAACTTGTCAGTAAGTCGAAGACAATTAAAACCAATTTGCAAACAAAGTGAACTAGTTTGGTTTGTTAAGAACAGTCTGGATCAAACTTGATTTTTTTTTTTTTTTTTTACGGTAGCCAATGCAGTTAACGAGAAGGGAATGTAAGTGGTTTGCCCTGAGTTTTACAGGGTTTCTGCTATTGTCTGGGTTGACATTGTTAGAAAAAAGCTACCAAAATGTGGTCTAAAAATAATTTTTGTGAGATCTTGTACATCTGGTTGAAAAATTGCTTTTGAGGCCGACTTCTAAATAATTCACTTTTAAACAGGGATGTCATGAAGTGTCCTCCTGGGGAGTTCTGGTTTTGAACATATTTTCATTGTTTTCTGCTAATGGTGAATAATAAATAGATAAGTTGTCAAGTTGGAATGATTGAAAGCACTGTACAGCTCAGGGTCAGAATTCAAAATGATCTTGAGAAGATTGATAGCAGGTTGCAATCAGTCTAAGCTCAGTTAACGAGAACTGAGAGAGGAAGAGAACACAGGAGGGAAATATCAAAGGCATAATTAGCGGAAAGGGTATTACTGAACAGCAAACAGTATCCCCAAAAAAGCATTTGAGCACTGTAGTGCATAGTAAATCAAATATTAATTGATAGTGTGATGTCCTTTCAACTAGATAAGTGGTTTTTTGGCATGTTAACAAATATGATTAAATATGAAGACAAGGAAAGAGATTGCTCTGTTGAATAAGGGCCTTAATTAAAATGGTATAACTATTTTTTAACCATAGTGTGTAGATATTTAGACTCTGCAAGAATACTAGGTTTATAAAACTTGGTTTGTGAGGGAAACTTGAAAGGCATAGGCAAACCAGAAAAGAAGCAATAAGGAGCAAATTTAAGAAGTGGCCTAACACCTATAAAAGGGTTGCTTCATAGAGGCTAGTGATTAGCTAGTCTTTGACTGCTCTGTAGGGCAAGAGAAGAAATCATGATTGTTTTTAGAAGGTAAAACTTGGGTGGGATGTTAAAGCAAAAGGTTTGGCTTTTAGGTTGACAAAACACTGAAGCTGGCTGTCCACAAAGGTTGTGAAATTTCTTTTGCCAGAGAAGTAGATGGCTGGACAGACATCTGTTGAGGAAAGTCAGGTCTCTCTGAGTCCTTACAGGTGTGAATTTAAACAGTTCTGTGCTTTACTTACATGGTGGAATTAGAAGTTTTAATGGGACAAAACTGCTTTGGAATCTGCAAAAGCTTTCTTGAGCCTGGATTATTATGGAGCTTTAGCAGGAAAGAACCATGATGTATCCTTCTTTGTCTCCTCTTCAGTGTGTTGCAGAAGAGTCTGTGTGCATTTAGTGAAGGGTTTTATTTCAAGTATGCATGTTTCTCGAAAGTCTCTTCCACTGGTATACTGAGAATGACCTGTCTGCTTTCACTGTGAAAGGTAGACTGTTGAACCATTTAAATCTATTTCACTCTGTTTATAAACTGTGTGTTTGTTAAAACATCTTTAATTACTGTTGCTTCACAGGTACGTTCTCTGGAAAAGAGCAAACTTGTTTAAGGAAGATGCTGAGGGTTAAAGAGTTCAAGGAGGTGGGGGGTGGGATTTAGCTGCTGCCTTGTCTTGATCAAAGGATGTGCATACCATATAGTGGAAAGTGTCAAAATGAAAGTGTGACATCGATCGTGTCATTAAGATGCTAATATATTAATGTTGTTTATAAGGAAACTGCAGCCTATTAACCGAGTAACTGAGTTGGAAAATTGGAGACGTTTCCAGCCAATGCTTCTATAGATGCAGTGTGTCTCTTTCCGTGTTTCAGCACGTTTCAGCTTCTAGACAGATTACTTATTTTTACACAGCCTGAAAAAATAAGAAAAACCAATTCTTATTCCGTTATCTTCTTGAGCTAAGAAAATGTTTGCGCATTTTAAAAGATTTTTTTGTTTGACTTAAATTAGATGCAAGTGCAGTGTTACTTTTAATGTTAAGTATTTGTGTCTTGTCCCAAACGATGTACTTGTACTTCTGCTAGTGAAATGCCCAAAAGTGTTACTTGAGAGAGCTGTCATGTTGCTGTATTATTTTCTCCTAGTACTTCTATCAGCATTCTGCTTTTAAAATTCTTAAGAGTATTGGGGATAGCAAAGCTATCCAGAATCTGTTGTTACTGAGCTGGTTAAACAGAAGTTTTATAATGAAAAACTGATGTGGTTAGTTCAACTCATTAGTTAAAACATTGAAGATATTCAGTCTTTTGCATCACTAATGCACAATTTGTGGCTGGCTTATTTGCCAGCGGTGGTTTGGAGTCAAAATCTGGTTCTTGAGTAGCTTTGCCTGTTAGATAGAAGGAAGGAAGCTCAGTTTAAGACAGTAGAAAACTTGGATGGTGTTTCTTGCTGTATATGTCAGACCTGCAGAATGTATGCCTCAAACTTCTGTGAGCTGCTGCAATACAAATCTTGGCGGTGCTAAGTTGTTTAGGGCTTCCCTGTGTGTGCTGAAGCTTCAACATCATTGTCTTAAAGGTTTCTTCACACTTCAAAATCGTAGTAATTTTTCTGAAAAGCATATGTAATCAACTTTGAGATACTCTGAGTGTGCAATGTAATTCCTGTGATTTACCTTATTTGATGGGCTTTGAGGAGTTCTTTGCATACTCCTTAGTCTTAAGGTTGGGTTTTTTCATTAATCTGACAGTAGCAATTCGTAGGAATTAAGATGTCACTGTCAGATGTGGAGGTTTTTGTTATTTTTCTGTTGAAGTAAAAATAATAAGAGTATGAAGACTTGCTGGTGATGATATTCAAGAGGTGTTTTGTATCGAATGAATAATTTAGCTTTACTTTGTGAAATTGAATTTTCTATGTCTATTTTTAGAGGTGGGAAGAAGAGCATTACTGGTTCCTATATAAATCTGAGAATTAAAATGAATGCAACTCAACCTCTCTTAGTTGGTTCATTGTCACAAAAGCAACAAAATAGGGCAGGGTTTGGACTAGTAGGTGATTTGAACTTCAAAATTTATGACTCCAGGAAAATGGTCTCCCCAATGCTTAATAAACTTAATTTGAATTTTTATGTAGGATGGGGGTTGGACTAAATGATCTTTGAAGGTCCCTTCCAACCTAAACCATTCTGTGCAAAATGTTTGTTTTTCAGGTAGCTATGAATTAAGTATTTTGTAATTTTTTTCTAAGGCTGTTTTAAATTCTTAGAAGATTAGAATACTTGTGACACTGTATTTTATTGAATTTGCTATCAATAAATTTAAAGTTGTATTAAGTAGCAACTAGAGCAAATTCTTTACATTATGTTCTAGCCTATAATATGTAGAACAGATTAACAGGTTTATGGTGTAGCCAATTCAGTAGAGAACAGCTATGTTTTAAAGACCCTATTGTAAATACCTGATGAAAGTTTTAAAACTGATAATGCAATATTTAAATACACTGACTAGGGAAGATTTATGTGCTAGTGTCTAGTTATAGGAATGGCTAAATGGATTGCCTGTCTAATTGTTTTCGTTGTTCAACACTTCTTGGAACAAAACTTTTCTTAGCAGGCAAGGACTTTAAAACCTCTTGTTGCATGAGGGTTTTTTTGAAGTGGATGGCGTTAAGGGTAGTATATCTGTGAATTATGAATATATGCATGATATCTGCAGGATTAGCAGTGTAGTGGTCAACCCACTTATCTGAGAGGATGATGTTTGAGCAAGTCTTTCTGTTTGTGGCCTTTGTGACACATGCTCTTGTCAGTACTTAGATTTTACTACGTATGTAGTTATTTCCTGAGATTTTTTTTAGGGTAGTCAGGACTGCAGCCTTGTGTGTGAGAAAGCAGCAAAAAAACCCTCAAAGTCTGTCCCAAGTCTGCTTGCAAAATGGAGAGAGAAAAAAAAAAATTAGGCGATGGCCAGAAGAAAATGTTTGGTGCGGACATACACTACAGGATTCAAATTACCTGTGTCCAACAAAGAGTTTTTAGCTGCAGAGTTATTACATAGAAAAATCTTGTTTGATTTGTATCACTTCTGTAGTAGTAAGATCTGGATCCTGTGGATACCAGCCTGGTTCAGTACCTCGTTTGCTACCTAGGAGAGGGCGAACCACATTCTGGGGTGCATCAAACACCATCTGGTCAAAAGAGGTGATCATCCTGCTGTATTCAGTGTTGGTGCAGCCTCACCTTGAGTACTGTGTGCAGTTCTGGGCCCCACAATTTAAAGAAGGATGTGAAGGTCCTTGAATGTGTCCAGAGGAGGGCAACAAAGCTGGTGAAAGGGCTGGAAGAAATGTCTTCTGAGGAGCAGTTAAGGACTTTGGGTTTTCCCAGTGTGGAGAAAAGGAGGCTGATGGGTGAGCTCATTACTCTTTTGCAGCCTTCTGAGGAGGGGGAGTGGAGAGGGAGCTGCTAATCTCTTCTCCCTGGGATCCAGTGACCGGACACGTAGAAATGGTTCAAAGCTACACCAGGGGAGGTTTAGACTGGATATTAGGAAACATTTCTTTACTGAGAGGATGGTCAAACGCTGGAACAGGCTTCCTAGAGGTGCCTTGTACCTGTCAGTGTTTAAGGAGGATTTGGACAATGCCCTTAATAACATGCTTTAACTTCTGGTCAGCCCTGAATTGCTCAAGTAGTTGGACTAGGTGATTGTTGTAGGTTCCTTCCAACTGAAATATTCTATTCTGTTCTACTTTTTCTGAGACTTATGCTGTCATGCATGTAAGCAAAGGATTAGAAGTCAACTCTAATTCCCTGACTCTTCAATGTTTTGCATTTAATTTTAAGCTTGAATGTAGTTCCTTGCATGGAATTTGTTTCTTTGGAGTATTTTTTTTTTTTTTGTTTTGAATGAAGTCTTATAAGCAACTTTCTAGAAAGTAGTAAGGTGTTCTATGCTTTATGAAAACAAATGTGATTATGGGGAAGTATATATGGCAGTAGTCTCGTTGTTGAGAGTGTGATTACTTGAGCAGTGCAAGTCACAGCTTAATGATTCCAGATGAAGTTGTGAAGTTAAGGAAATGGACCACAGATAGATGGTCCCAACCAATTTAGGGACTATATGATTTGTTTAAACTGTTCTTTCATATTTTTAAGGAGAAATGTCTCTAGGAGGGCAGGCTTACTCTAGCTTCTGAATAGGCTTCTCAGTTTGCAGATTAAAAAAACTCTTCAGTATGTGTGTGAAATTAAGTTGTGTTGCTAGCGTTTAAATCAGTGGGGTCTGTTTTAATTTCTTAAAAACAAACAAAACCATAAAAAACCCAAACCCTGAAACCCTAACTCTGTATGTGAGAAATAGAATGATAAAAGTAAAATAGCTTACAAGTGTTCCAAGTGTGTCCTGAACTTTTAAGGACACAAATTTTACATGTATGTAGAACCTCGTATTTAAATATATATTTTATTTTTTTACTTGATATATATAATATTTAAATAAAAGATTCTACAGACATGGAAAAATATATACACATGTAATTGTGTATAAAGAATTTATTCTATAGATTATTACATGAGTGTGAGGACAAAGGATTAAAGCTTCTATGTGAACAAACACAATCCTTTAATTTTCCCATCATGCTAAAAATGTATCAACTAACTCACTTGTTTTCTTTTACTAGAAATGACTACCCCAAACAAGACACCACCTGGTGCTGATCCAAAGCAGTTAGAGAGGACTGGTACTGTTAGAGAAATAGGTTCACAAGCAGTTTGGTCTCTTTCATCCTGTAAGCCAGGTAAAATCACAGCAATTGATGTAAAAAGCTGAATGTACATTTTTCTGCCTAGAATATATAATGTTTTATGTTTTGATAAGAACACATACAGAGCATAAGCTGTATGGGTAGGCACTACAAATAATTTTGGCCTATTCTATTCGATGCAATGTGAAAGTTATAACTAGATCAGAAATCCTACAATGACCCCTTCATGTCACAATATTGTGCTCAGACTGAATGTCTTTGGTCTGATATCCTGGTATCTTACTTGGAGGAAAATACCATATGGTTTAGTTGCTTCAAACAGAGTGAAGATAGTTTTTTTTTGGGTGCAGATTGAACTTCAGCTGCTGAATTAAAACTGCAGCTAGTGTAGGTAGTCAACAGAAGGAAGTGAATAGTAGAAGGACAGATGATGAGGGAATGGAAGAATAAAGATTTGGAGTTGTTCTTCAAATATGACAGTATTAGCTTTCAGGAATACTGTTTTTGGCATTTATTGCTTGTTCTATCTCCTAACTCAGAAGTGAAAATATTTCAGGAGACTACTTGAAAAGAAAATCATAGAATCATAGAATGGTTTGGTTTGGAAGGGACCTTAGACATCACTGAGTTCCAACCCCCTGCCATGGGCAGGGACACCTCCCACTAGCCCAGGTTGGTCAAAGCCTCATCCAGCCTGGCCTTGAACCCCTCCAGGGTTGGGACATCCACAGCTCCTCTGGGCAACTTGTTCCTGAATGGTCTCTGCCATTGATGTTCCTTTAGTTCATCAGTTTTGATTTAGGCTAGGTGGAAAGGCCTGGCTGTTAGTTATTGTTCTTGCAATTAGTATGAATTACTACTTGACCATTTGGAATTCCAGGACATACTGGATTGTTTCAAACCCCACAGACTTCAGTGGGAGATAAGAATGTAAAGATACTGTAGTACTGAGCTTTGACAGATTCCCCTGTTTGTTTTGTGTCAAAAAAGCATAGGCACAACATGGATATCTGGAAATACTTATATGTTGTAGTTTAGGACACACATTTTAGCTTGTAGCAGTTGTAAAGAAGTTATGTTTGTGATGTCTACATCATAGAAATGGAATACTGAAGACTATCACCTTTCTTTTTCTTAGGATTTGGAGTGGATCAGTTACGAGATGATAATCTAGAAACTTACTGGCAATCAGATGGATCACAGCCTCATTTGGTGAACATCCAATTTAGGTATTAAAAATGACTCTATATGGGTTAGGGTGTTTTGTATCACTTTGTATTGAGTACTGTTCACCAAGATTTTGGAAGTGCAAGGACGCCTGGGTAATCCTGTTACCAAACTGGCAAGAAGCCAGTTACCTAACACTTATTAAAATGAGATTTTTTTCAAATGTTATAGCTACTAAATGCCTTGATAAGCAACAAAAAGGAATGTTTAATAGTATGTAATTTGTAACAGTTTCACATTTATCTAGCTAAGGTAACTTTTTTTTTCCCTGACTTTCAGCATAATTTGAAGGGTAGGTCACTGTTTTTGAAGTAGTCCTGTATGACTTAACAGCAGGTTGTTTGAGAAACCTTTTCCTAGTCTATTCTGCTGTGATAGAAAAGACTGTCTTTAAGATGTTTTCAGTCCTTTTCAGACTCTTCAGATGAGGTTAGATGCTTGTCACTTTTATTTACTTTCTGGAAAACTCTTTGTTATAGTAATAGAGCCCATATTTGATAAGCTAAACATATGCTTCATCACATAAAAAGTGCTTATTTGGCATCTTGGCCTTTTGTTGTATTTCTTGGTATACTGACACTTCTGAAGGCAGACAAAGGAGAGCAGTGAAAATCAACTGTGTACATAATGTGGGAGAACACCCAGCTGCAGGGTTCTTATAAATCGGTACACACACATATGTAGTTTTAGAACATTTAAATCCTTAGTTATTACAAACTAGCAGCAAACTCATCTTGAATATTTTTCTTTGATGCTTACATAGCTTTTTTTGCTTCTTGCAGAAGAAAAACAACAGTGAAGACATTATGTATTTATGCAGACTACAAATCTGATGAAAGTTACACTCCAAGCAAAATCTCTGTCAGAGTAGGAAATAACTTTCATAATCTCCAGGAAATCCGGGTAGGTCAATGATACTTTACTTTCTGTCTTAAAACAGTCTTTTCTCATTAGGGCATCTGATGTAGTAAAATTGTTTTTGGAGGTAAAATATGGCATTGTGCTTGGAGGGGGAAAATGGCTGGGTTTATTCTGGTGTGTGCTCTTAGTTTTTAACTTGTAAATTCACTAGGCTGGTTTCTGTTTTTCTCAGGCTCCATTATCAACATGGTTATAACACACTTGATCCTGTAATGGAATAAAGAGTGGGGTTTTCTGAACAGGCCTGTTTAGAATTGGTTAAACTTTGATATCACTTAAAATATCTGAAAACCCTATACATTGCATACATCAGAAGGGAGACAGCTTTTAAATGCTTGCATTTTTAGACTTTAAAAAAAAGGGCATGAATTCAAGTTTTATGAATGGGTTGCTCAGCTATTGAGTCTCACTAGGAATCAGAATTTAAAACTACAGGCTTTAGTTATGCTTGTATATGGTGAATAAATATCTTTGGAGTCTGGATTTCATTTTTAGGAGGCTCCATGTACTCTTCCTAACTAGTAGTATCTGATTGAAAGCTCACTTTGAGACCTTGGCAAAAAGAAATTGGGACACAGGGCCTGATTATCAGTTATGTAAAGGTTTCTTTATATTCTGCCGGTTAGAGACTCTGTTACATACTTGCTAATAGCTGACTCTAGCCACTACTGTTGGTGGGAGCTATGGAGTTGCAACACTAACTTTTCCAAACTCATGTGTAAGGCAAGCAAGATACAAATTTAAACTGGAAATCTAGTGTAAATTACAATCGGATGTGTTCATAAATGATGCTTTGCTTTTGAGCATAGTTTCTGGTCTTTCGCAATGCTTTTTTTTTTTATCCTGAACAGTCACTGAGATGTAGAAATTTTATAAGGGATGCAATTTTTTGTTTTTAACAATGTGATGCAAAATCCAGTTTCCATTTCCGTAGATATAAAGTTTGATGCTTAACGTTTCAAATAGGACATTGATTGATTGGTAGTATTTTGTTATTGTTTTTATTTACAAAAGTATAATAGTCAAAGCCAGTATTTTATCATGGTGACAATTTAGCCATAAGGAAGTTTCTTTGGAACAAGTGAAATCAGATTTGAGTTGCTTTAGCTGCTTAGTTTTGCCACCCGTTTGGTAAGTAGTAAAAGCAGACTTAAAATAATCCATAGTCTTTGTAGAAGTCCACCTTGTAAACTAATGGGGTTACTCATGAGCAAGTATGTTTGCTAATTTTGAGTTTCAGATTCCTCTTCTCTGGAGCTCAGCAGCTACTGGCTGATATATTGGGAAGGTTTAACTTACCTCCCTTATATGGCAGGTGTTACAATAACAGAAGGATCAGAATGATGAGAAAAGGGAGGTACTAAATAGTGGTCTGAATTTTTGCTTTTGGGATTTTTATTGGTTTTGCTTTGTTTTTTGGTGTTTGAAGTCCAAACAAGAACAAGTTAGAAGATTGTAGATGCAGTTGGCAAGTGTAGTAAACCTGTGTGCCTCTTATGTTGATGCTATGTGTCTATATCCTTGCAATGATTTGTGATGTTTTGAACTATACTTTTGTCCTAAATCTTAAATGGAAGGGTCTTTCACTCTTTTTTTGAAATATTATTTTGAAACGAAATGAATCATCACATTACTTTGACTTGCATCAGGTGCAAGTTCTGTCTTTTAATCTTAATTGTATTGTAGCAATTTGGGAGTTGCACAGTTTAACAGTAAGGGCAGCTGGTCTTTTCCTTGTTAGACTACAGTTCTGTTTTCTGAGCGTCCACTAGATGTCAATGTTGTCCTTAATTATCAAGTTGATTTTGTGCTTGTAGTCTACTCTTCCAATAACTGATTATATCCTTTTATAATGTTTATTACAGCATTATACATATAACCACAATAATGTAAGTTTCTCCTGCAGTGGTGAACTTCGATTTTTGAGGATGTATGTGTTATTAAAGATATATAGAAAAAAAAATATTTAAAAAGCATGTTAGTCTTCTGCAGTTTCTCAGGCAGTATTGCTTTAGCTCTTTTCTTGCTAAACACAGGATTCTATATATAGTATTTCCTTAAAAAAAGATACTTCTAAATGAAAAAGTTACTAGTATCTTTTACAGTATATTGACATGGCTGTAATATGTTGCATGAGAGCAGTAATCCTTATGTGTACCGCATGCTCGTGTCTTTTTACTTCAAAACTGAGAAGAAAATATGGTCAAGCTGCTTACCGATGAGATACAATACTTTGATGCTGTGAAATACTAGTCACTGACTTTGTTGCCACTGTAATGTTAAATATTGCTATCAGTTTTCATATTTCCTAAATTGCTTGATACTCGAATGTCTTTTGTAAATTTTTCTTCAGTCCTGAAACTTCTCTTTTCTTCATCTTCTCTGACACACAGGCAGGTTATTAAAGCAGTGTGAACTGTTATGACCTTTTTAGAGAAATCTGCTTAATTATACAATGATTCTGTTAGCTTCAGGACTGATTAACTGGGTGGAAAATCCAGCTAAATAATTTTATTTTTCCATGGATGGTTGCCCAGCTCATGGTGTCTGATGAAAGTCCTATGATGCCTCCATGTGTTTTCTTCCCAATGGTCTAACTTTCAGAACAAGCAATGTGCTGTTAGGCTTGGTTTTATCACTAGAACGAGATCAGCTTTAGTTTGTGGTCTAGTGCGTAGGTATGTCCTTTTTGGAACCTAAGGTGAAATTATTTTCTGAATAAAAGTTATTTTTTTTTCTCCCACTGAGAAAAAAGTCATTTGTACTTCATCCTATGGGTGAGAACAGCTGTCATAATCTGGCAATATTATTCCCTTGCTCAACCGGAGGAATTACAGTTGAGATGTGTGCAGTAAGCCTTCTCCTCTGACTTAAGTGCCTTTTTATCACAGCTGTCAAGCTTGAAGAAAAGATATTTTCTCATTTCCAGACTCAAGAGTTCTCCCACATAATGGTGCAAACAGTCTGGATGGATAAAATAGTCTACAGAGGTGTTTTCAGAAGAGCATCCAGACTTCAGTATGTGATTTAAGTTGCTACACTTTCTTGTGATAGGAAAATAACCCACTGCAAAGGATGTGCGTGAAATGTTGGCTCCAAGAGATTTTTGGTCTTTTCAAATAATGCTCACCTGCTTGTTGCCTTTGCACCTCTCCAAGACATTTAGGTCATCAGCAGTTTATCTTACATAAAAAGATTAAGTGGTGTGATGCTAAGGGTAGGTGGAGTTTCAGGTTATATTCACCTAGTAGTTTTAATGGCTTCTGCTGTCAGGTGATAATGTAACTCTACACAGCAAAGCAAGATACCTGTAAACTCTTGTATTAGCCAGTTCTACATCTTTTGATGTAAAAGACACTATGGTGTGGGTCAGGCTTTCTGAAAACGGTTACCCACTTCTCATGTTAGTTCACATCTGAGAGGCCACTGGTGTTTAATCCTAAGATTAAAGTTGCTTTAAGAGGCAGAACACCTCCAGAAAGACACAGTCTTCTGTTCTGCTGTGCCCTATAGAGGACTTGATCACAGAATGTGGTGTACACATCTTGACTGTAACTAGGTAAGATGCAACTAGACAGATATGATTTGCTTCCTGTTCTAGTAGGAGTTAGTTCTTCCAGCACACTTTTTGGACTTTCCTGTTATTTTTGGTTTGGAGTAGGACTTATTTTTCATTTAGTTTTATTTTTCATTTAGTTTTTTTGTGTGGTTCAGGGAAACTGTCAAGCTATGTGATAGGACCAAGCTAGTGCATGGCATTGCTATGTGTAGTTTGCTGCTCGAATTGCTTAAAGGTAGTAATAATCCACATGTCAGATAAGGTGCGTTAATGGTCAGGCTAAAAGGTAATGATCAGAAGTACCCCACTGGAGGAGGTGGGAACAGGAAGCAGCTGGCTGTGAATGTGCTCCCTTTATGCAATAGGGCAAATCTGCAAGCAGGCAGCATTGTGGTTTTGTGTCAGCCAGGTAAGCAAGATGTTTGGTCTTTTCTTGGAAGTCATGCAGTCTGAAGTAACGCTGCTGGAACAAAGTAACTCCCGTATTTAACAGTCTTTATAGGTATGCAATGATCTATCGCTGGGCAGCTATGGATAGCCCTATTGTGGGGAAAAGTTTGTCACTATGTAGCAGACATTGCATCAAAGAATGATGCCAAGTATAAAACATTACTTTGGAAGAGGCCTGCTTTAACTTGCTGTATGCTTTCCTCCTGGAACAAAAGCCTGCTTAACCTTTTCAACAGGACTCTGTTCCAAAAATTAGTTTGAAGACTCAGGTGTAAGCCCTGTTAGCTTAATATGTCTTTGCTGGCAACCGTGTGAGTCCTTTGTCTCATCTTTTTGTTGTCTTTTGTTGAATTGATGTCTTATTTATTTTCAGTTTGTTTTCTAGCCCTTTTGGTCTTGCTGTGGTATTTTTGTGACCAGGTGCTCCAGAGCTGTAGGAAGCACAGCAGTGTCCCTTGTGGCACGGTATTGTGACCAAGCACCACGGACAGGGCCACTTCTTTAAGAGTTTCTGTGCTAGATCAGGGAATTATCAAACAGAGGAATACCCAGACTGAGGAGCTTTTCCTAGAGGTAGTTAAGGAAGTCTGAACCTATTGTAATCCCTATTGTAATCTCTTTACTCCTACAGTGTCCAGTGATTGTAGGGTGGAGGCTGGACTTGTCTAGAAGCTTTGTGAAATTCACCAGCTAGTAATCTCAATCTTTTTTCTGTATGAGGAGTAAACTTAGATACTGAGGAACAAGGAGATAATAACTTGTCATAGGACTGTTGCAAACTAATGAATCAAGAAAATATACTGCTTCTGAGTCTCAGATCAAACATTTCTAAGGTGTATTTTAAGCTGCTCTCCTCTGAAGATGGAGTACTGAGTTGTTACTGCTTTATTTAAGTTACTGAATAGGCTTCAGGTACTTTGTGTAGAAACTCTTCCTCTGTGTTCTTTCTTCCATGTAAGAAAAAATGTATTTCTGATCCCCAATTGTTTTCTTGGATTCAGAATGTGAATTAAAATTATTCAGTCTGCTTTCTGTGAGCTACACTTGATGGTAAGAAAAGACTAAGCTTTAGTTTTATAGAATTTCAAACTGTAGTCTTTCTTGTCTGTCTCTAAGATGCTCTTCAGATGAGGTCATCACACCAGTTTGTTCATTTTGATTGTTATCTTGCTGTTTTGCTAGTTGGATATGGATTTAGTTCATGAGGATGCAGACAGTATCTTTCCCTTACATCTAACTGGAAATCTGCAAAGCAGGGGAGGAGCATGATCCACTGGTATCTGTTAGTTATTAAGCCTTGTGACTGGTGTCAAGGGTGGGAGTCAAGTTTAGGAAGCAAGGTTATTTTTCCATTTGATGTGGTTAGAACTCCTTATTTCCACCTTCCAGCAGAGAGGGTGTTTTGTGAGTCATCAGCTGGGATGTTCGCATGAAGCCCTCTTTGCAAAAGAAAGGCTAATTTAATGGCATAACATCACCGTTCCCTGCAAATGTCAAAATTGCTGCAGATGATATGCCCTGCTTATAATTTCTGTGCTTATGGAAATCAACAAATATATGCTTCAAACTGTGGAAATTATGAACAAGATTGCAGTTTTCCTGCTTTTTATACCCTGGAATGGTAATACGTTGGAACAGAGCTTACTGTGCAATCATGAGAAATGCGGTTATTGAAACAGCCTTTTGTGCATATGAGGTATGTGTGTACAAACAGCAAGATCCACATTTGATCTGGAAGAGTTCTGAAGAATGGAAGATTATTTTGGTCCACCCATCATAAAACTATTTAGTGTTTTTCTTTGCTCTGAAATGGTATTTTAAGAGAAATAAACATCTCTTTTGTTGGATCTTGGAGAAAAAAGAGGAAATAAAATGTTTTTGTGCTGTGGCATGTGTTGCATGTAGAAAGATATTTTTTCTTGTTTTATATCCCAGCATTCAAAACCAAATCTTTTTGAAGGAACCTTTTCTTGCCACAGAAGGACTCAATTAGGTAAGGGTACGTTAAAGGAGCCTTGTATTTTTAACACTGTCAATCTGACTTTACCTTCTGAATCAGAGGAAAAGCCGTGTGAAAGAAAGTGGCAACAGCTCCATGGAAGGCAGGAACTTGAGGAAAGCTCTGTACTTCATCAAGGGAACTCGGGTATATAGAGGCTAGGAACTGATTGAAGCACAGCATTTTACATATGTGAAAGCATCTCCTGGTATTATATCCTTTTCCGTGATTATTCAATCTAAGTTCCACCATGGAAAAGGAATTAGAAAATGTGTATGATTTTTCGTATACAAGTGAAAGAGCTTCTCTTTCTTCTGCCAGTGAGAAAAGATAACTTACTTATCAATTTGACATTAATCATTTATGTTATGCTGTGTAATACCTGTTTTTAGCAAGTGTTTGGTTACGTGGTTTCATGTCTTTTCTGTGCATGAAGTTCTAGTAAGAAATTTTGAAGGGATTTCTTAAGGCATGTTCTTTAGATACTGTACTTCCATAAAAATCTTTCTGGTTTGGATGGCTTAAAACTCCAGGTAAAAAAATGTTATCAATGCAGGGAAACTGCCCTCTAATATGATGGAAAATTTTTCATAGGCTCTGATGCAAGCCTCTACCATTGTATTCTAATTATAGTACTATAAACAAATTCCAGTCCCTTCTCTGGATAGGAGCAGGTTGCAGATAGTGTTCTCTGTGTGAGAAGGAGAGAACCAAATGCTTCAACTTTTTATATCAGTATTTTTTTTAAAAAAAGGGAATAAAGTTGTGGCCTTATAGCAAGTATAGAATAGTATAAGGAAACTAACGGCAAATTTAGATGAGCATATTCTCCAACACTCTTTTGAAGTATGTAGAATGATAATACTGTTGTAGAATTAGAATAGTATTAGCCACCTTGTAGGAAGATTAAATGATTGTTTGTAGTTTATGCAAATTGTCTGTGCTATTGAACCGATGTCCAAAGTCAAAGCCCACATTGGGTTGTGTCCGGTTTATTCCTGACTGATTGAAACTTGTAGTTGTGACGCTCATTGGTAGTAGATTGTGAATCCTTGACAGTTTGTTAGTTCTGTCTAGAATTACCTGGTTTGCACTGGTATATTTTACATCTACCTAAAAAACACAAACAAAACCAAGGGAAAGCACCGTACGTACACGCTTATGAAGTTTCTTCTTCAGTTAAGCCAAAACAAAGCACTCTCCCTTCCAGTCCTTAAAACCTATAGTTACCATTTGTTCATCAGTTTGTTATACTGACTCAACTTTCCTTGGTAACATTTTTCGGAGAAGCTGTTTTCAGTGGTGCTTTAATATTGACTAAATAGCTATTAGAGATTTAATATACTGTGTATACTTCTGTGTTGTTCACCAAGTTCATTGCTTTCTGGAATACATATTTCTGTGTTGATTATCTCTGATTGTCTGCTGTACTACAGGCTTGTCAGACAGTTTCAGTAGGCTTTTTTATTTTTGTAATATGTGTATAATATCCAAACTGGTAGAATACAGCCATGAAAGATTCGTGGTTTTCCATGATGGTTTCTTACCTTCTTTATATCCCTGAAGGATTTGTTCACAGAAGACTTGAATAATGAAGAGTGGACTAGCCCCTTTACCTTTTCTAAGTAGTACAAATGAAGACTCTCTTCTTTGCAAGAAGATTTCATAGGAAGGGTGAAGGGAGTATGTGTATGTGGTAGTGAGAGTTCTGTGAGAGTAGGTCTGTCATTTTTCGTGTTTTGCCAGCAGCAGGGCCATGCTGCTGACCTACAAAAATTCTTGCTAGAGCTATGGAGTAGTCCTCCTTTTTTGTGTGGTGGTGTTTGATTTCTTTTTTTTTAACTCTACCAACTTCTGCAGCTGATTTCCACCCCTCTGCTCTCCCTGCTTCTGGCTTTTGTGAAAACATTTTATGTAGCCTTTAACCCTTCATGCTACATATAGCATCTCTTTGTTTCTTTTAAACCACGGCTTTTTTTCTTTTTAATGCCTGGATAGAGCAGAAATGTTGATCTGTCTCTCTTTGATAGCATTACCAAATTTTTGGAGCTCCTAGAGAGATCAATCAAATGTCTGTCTTCTCTAGCTCCTAGAAACTGGTCCAAATATGTAAATTTAGGTATAATAGATAATATATATTTAAAACAGTAGTGCACCCCCTTCGCTCCCTGAAATTCAAGCTGTAATTAAAGTTATGTGGTATCAGTCTGAGGGAAGAAAAGCATGTTTTTCTTTTACATGCCCAAAATGTAGTGAAAATCCCTGTGGACAGTCGTGTTTACAAGGGCGACTGTCTGCATTCAATTGTGGGTTATAAAAGTGCTTGCTTGAATAAATACACTGAGCTATCAGACAGAACAACCAATAGTTCATTGGACTAATTGACCTTGTCAGTAGAATAGAAACACTTGCAAATGAAATTCCCATTGCCAGCGAAGTTGCAACTGAAAATCCTTGAAGAAACTGTGTACATCCTCTAACTATCTAGGA
>NW_010120354.1:17565-47521 GCF_000699245.1 Pterocles gutturalis
GGGGGGGGTGGGGGGTGAGAAGGGGGAATCATTAACTAAGAGTTTTATATAGGAGCATTTTTTAGTGATCTTTTTTTGTAGCATGAGATTATCTGTGTTCTTAAAATCATTAAGTAGTTCACTTTCCCTATTCCGAGTTTCCTAACAGTTGTTATTAGTTGTACCATATCTCAGGTCTCCTTGTATTATTTGTTTTGCCGGTCTGGTTTTATTATAACGTACCCTTTTAAGAAAAGGCAGAGATGTTTGGCTGGTAACCACAGCATGTTGTAATGAGGGTGGAGTATGTTTGTCATTCTACAGTAATAGTTGACTTACATCAATGCCAGTGTCTATAACCACACATACTGTGGCAGTTTATCTTTTTGAATATATTCAAATTTCATAACAATGGAAAAGAATCACAGTAAATAACAGAATATCTGGTCTTCCAATCAAAAGCATGATGGAGCCATTTCTTACTTTACCAGTGATGAGTCATATATCTTATTAGAAAAGGGAAAAATTTTCATTCCAGAACTAAGTTTTCACAAATGAATTAGTCATCAGACATTTCTTTTTTAAAAGTTGGAAATGTCACACAGGTGGAAGTAGTATTTAAAAAAAAAAGAAGCAAGTGAAAGTCATAACAGGCTTCACTGTGTACTATAAAAAGGTGATTTTATTTTGGATAGAAAACAGGAAAAAATGGCATTGGGAAGAAAAAGTCTGAAAAACAGTCTAGTTAGCTGCTAAATAAACTTCAGAGATGAAGGTTTAAAAAAAGCACCAAGATTTGTAAAAGGGAGGGTAGTTTATTTCACCTTAAGTAAGGGACAATGTGTAATAAGGGATTTTGTGGTTTAACAGCTCGGTGCATGTGTTTGAAAGCTGTTCTCTCAGCAACGTGGGTGGCAGGTTATGCTACCATATAATGTATTGTAGTTGGCTCTCCACACTTGTCAGGGTTAGCGTTCAACCATTCGGAAAATTTTCCCATTGTTCTATCATGTGAACCAAGGCTAGTGTTGAATTCCCAATAACCTTCTGCAGGAAAAAGAGATTTAATTAGAATGTTTGAAATTTGATTACTTCTGTTATTGTCTTAATGTAGTTTTCTCTAATTTAGGTGCTTATCTGCAAATGCAATCAATTTTTGCTCAGAAAGATGAAAAACAAATTTAACACTGTACTGCAGTTGCTTCAACACTTTTAAAAGAAAACTTGTATACTCAATTCTGTCTTTCTTCAGCATTAACACTCTATTTCCATCTTAAACATGTTTGCTTTAGATGGATCATAGCTTTTGGCAGCTACTGCATTTTTAACAAATAATACGGTTTCTAGTAAGAGTTGCAAAAAAAAAAAAAACCCTTTGTGTGAGGTCCTTGTAAACTGAACCTTGGGAATGTTATGTTATTTCTGTATTTTCCCTTTTGTGCTTCTTGTCTATTTGTGTCATGGTTATAAATTACATCGTTTGAACTAGAGAATTAAAAACATTTTATTTTGTGATTCCCATAATTTAAAAAAGAGAATGTTTGTTTTATACAGTTGGTGTTTTTTTCTTGTTACCTGTTATTTCAGAGGCTGGCACACAGAAATAAGCGATTATGGTATTGAAATTCCATTGTGCCAGCACCTCCAGGGCATAATCCAAAAAAAACAGAGAAATCGCCTGCTGGGTTGTATGCAATATGCTTGTGTGAACATCAGTGTCTGCTGTTCACACATAATTTTTTACTGAAAGTTCCTGTTGGAATAAAGGTTCTGTGTTTAGAGAGTGCACTGGGATATTTGTTGGTCAATGGTTTTTCAAAGTTTGTAGGGATTTCTAATTGCAGTTGACCAATGTATGCTCACTAGATACTTCTTGCAGATAGTCATTAATGCTTCAGAAGCAAGAGAAGTGAGCAGAGATTTGGTTTTGGCAACATAAAGTATATATCAAGAAGGAACTCAATGCTCTTCACTTTGCTTAAGCATTCTGCTTGAAGACTGAACATGGGAGTGACGAATAAGGTGGGTGGAGTGGGAGATGATGGGCATGACAGAAGAGATGCAAATATTTACCTACTTGAATGTTTTAACTCCCACTCCTGTTAGTGCAAACATGTTGTCTAGTTGACATTTGAAAACAGTACAAGTGCATCCAGCATTATAGCTGATACCGAGTTTCAGTGTTCAGGCTCATCTAGAATGTCTTCATGGTGCTTGATCAGATCACCTTGAGAGAGGTTGATCAGAATTAATTTTGACTATGGTTTACAAAACATGTGTAATACTACTCGCTTGCAAACTGTAGCATGTAGCAACATGTATTTTCTCATTAGTTTTTAATCTTTCTGTACTTTGGCATATTGTTGGAGACCCAGGTAGGCAAACTGTTTAATGCAGGGACAGATGATTACAGTTTCTAGTCTTTTGGTAGATTCATAAAATTTAAGAGAAAAGGAAATGATTCTGCATCAGATTATAAGGTTCAAGCTAGGTAAAGTGTGATAGTTTACCTTGATACTCAAGATAATTATCTTTTTATCTGACTGTCTAAACACTGCTAGAGTCCTTCTAATAGTAAAATTGCCAGTGGCAAATGATGTCAGTGTACGCTTGCCAGTACAGAAATTATGCTTTTGGTTATCTATCAAAAAAATATTATACCCTGATTTCACTGGTGGGGTTTTTTTTGTTCCTGCCCCCCCTCAACTGTGGTTAAGATAGTGTCGTATGACTAGAGAACTATATTCATGTTTGCCTTTTTCTTCAGTGAAGTAATTGCTAGAGTATATGTTTTTGCTTTTTAATGTTATTAATATGGTAATAGTCTAGTTCTTAGGTATAGGTTGTCTTAATTTCTTTTTCAGATAAAAGCATAATGGTTTTCCACCCAGGTGTGGTGTTCTATGTAAACAGCAAATTATTTAGGAGCTTGTATTGCAGTTTTTATAACTTTTTTTGTGCTATAATCCATTGCAGAAATTAGAATAACAGGTTATTTGGGCACAGAATTTAAATTTTTTTATCATCAACAAGATTACTGCACTCTGAGTTTCCATACAGTGCTGGTTGCTGTAACATCATCTTGCATCTTTTTTTAGTTTTCCTTGCTTCTAAAGATTTGAAGGGAAGCTTCTGGTAACAATTTTAATTGCATGTGTCCCTCAGGGGAAACTGCTGTGTGGATTGTCTGTTAGGTTTTTTTTTTTGAATGTTTTAAGAGGCTGGTGGTCACATAAGGCTTCAAGGTTTGAGCTAAGGAAAACTGAAATTCTTTTCTTTCTTTGTTTGCCTACTGTATTGTTTATTGGCTTGGGGAAGTGGGGAGGGAATGATAAGTATTCTGTGAGGAATCGAGATACCTGACTTTACCAGTTATTAAGCAGAGCAAGAAGGTAGGTACTGTTGAAGAAATTGTCTGGAACAAGGGATTCTTCTTTCATCTCTAGGGAGCAGCATACTAGGGAGGAGGTCTTGGAGAAGTGCTTTCTGATGTCAGCAGACCTGTATTTGAAACGAAAATTATGTTTTTCTGTAGTAAAGGGCCCTGCATTCTGCATGGAAATTGTTAAATAGAGGGCTGTTTACCTATCTCCTTTTCTTTCTCTTCCCCCCTACAGTGCTCTGCAGCTATACTCTTTCACATCCTTGAAGTTCCCCAGACCTGAGAAATAGAAAGTTATATGCTCTGGATCCCATACGAAGAAGAATATAATGGGAGTCCAATGCTGAACACCAGCATCTTCCTTGAGAGATTTAAAATGGTGGTTTTGTGTCAAAGATGATACTCAGATGTTGCTCACTCACTCCTGCTTCTCTCTTCCTGAAGTGGAAAGGCTGCTAGCCAGTTGGAAATATCTTACAGTGGCATTTGAGCTATTTTTTTCTACAAAATGTGGATCATGACTGGGAGGATAAAGTCAGTGAATTATAAATAATCAGCTTTGATTTACCTGATTGTCTTAACAGACTTAATTGCAGGAAGTAATCCTTAGAAGGATCCTTATTAGTGAAGAGTGCTAAATAAGTGCAGAAGGGTCAAATCAGAGATTGATTCTGATCCCTCTGTGTGCTACTACTAACACAGTATTAAAATCCTTCAAAGAGAAAAGCCAACAGTCAACACTTAATTTGGGTTGAACATGAGAAAAGATGTAAAACAAATAGGAACTCTCTAGGATACCTAAGAACTATGAAGGTCTTGTGCTGTCGTCTCAGCTGGTGGCCAACTGGTGCACCACACCTTATTTCTCTATTTCACTTAGACAACTTGTAGGTAACAGCAGCTGGGAACATCCTGTGACTATCTTAACCACTATTTTAACAGTTTAGCGATAGGATGGGAGGGGGAAGTGGATCCAACGTAGAAGAAGTTAGCAGCCAATTGGTCTGCCACTTATTGTTTTCTGGCCTATGTGTGGCATCCATGTTGTAAGTATATTTGTTTCCATCAGTACAAATTAGATTGGATTTTGCTATTTGTAGTAAATATTGCCTTGTGGCAAAGATATCGGGTGCTGCTGCTAAGGAAGATCTCAGAAAAATCTGAAGCAAAAACCAAAAACTAATCCAGAAAATGCACAGGGTGTGCCATGCTTCATGTCAGGCTAGCAGCAAACCAAACAACCAAAAATTTCCATAAATTCATAAGTAGTGCTAGCATACATAAACAGTAGTAAAAATATATTATTCTGTGTCTCTAAAAAAATGGAAATAGACTGTTTCTTCTGGGAAAAGTAGATCAATAAGCATATTTCAATGTAGGTATCTGAGGGGGTTTTATCATTAAAATCATACTTGCATTTTTTTTTATTATTCCTGAAGCTTAACATTTTAGTAGAAACCTGAGATTATTCACAGTGTCATTTAGAAAGCAGTTTTATAACATGACTTCGGGCAAAAAGTTATGGAAAGGAATGCTGTTCACATGACTGGTTTAAAGCAATGCTTGAGGTTCAGAAGAAAATGCTACCTGGCAAGTTGGGAACAAATACAAAGTTCTTGAGCAAGAGATTGAATTACTTCAGAGCTATCATCATGACAGTCCTTTCTCCAGTTAGGTCTTGCTCCCTTGGTTGCTGAAACATTGTTTTGGTCAGCGCTCACGTGTCTGCTAGGAGCATTGATGAGAAAACTGCTAGACGTGTCTGTGTTGTATTCTTTGCTAAGTTTTGGTGGGGGATGGAGTCGGATGTTGTTTTATTTTCTTCCTTAACTCAAGTAGAGCATGGAAATGTTTCTCTAGATCTAAAGTATAATTTATTTCTTTGAGGACTGTTCTCTGTCTTATTCTGTCATAACAGAGATCATACATCTGAATCGGAGAAATCTTTCCCAGGATTTTCTCATTTTCTGCAGGAACATATAGGAGAGGGTGGAGTGAGAGTAATCATGTAGCATGTGTCTGGCTTGAGGGCCTGTGCTCTCTAGCCTTGTTAGTCCAATTCCTAAACTAGGTTTATGTCACACTCCTATTTTATTTCAGAATGAATTCGGGAGTGTTTTATGTCTCATGTTGAAGGAATGTTAACAAATACAGTTTTTACTGACGCTTTTTATGAATGCTGCTCTCAGTCACAATCTTCGAGTGAACCATGAGAGTCTAACCCGTAACACTTACTATGCTCCTTTTTAAATCTGCCATGCCCCCCCAGTCTGTCAAAGGTCAAATTCAGCTGTGTGTATGAAGGATTTTTTTGTTAACTTCTTCTAATAAATGTAGAGAATCCTATTTTTTTTTCTCTTCTGTTGAGCTTAATTTTCTTACTACTTAGCAAATAATGTTACTGAGGGCAATTAATAAGGTCAAATCAAATAATATTTTTTTGTTGTTGGGAAAAGAGTTGCAGTTCTGTGTCATAAGCAATGATTAAATAAAATTTTGAAGTAGACTTTGAGTGAATGGTGACTTGAATCTTTGACTCCTAGAAAGAAGTCAAGAAATAGAATTCATCTAGATTGAGAGGAGCGGAGTCCAGAGTCTGACCTCCACTTTAAACAATGAAACATAGCCTTGCATTTTCTGGACACATTTACACATGGATTTGTAAGAAACTATGAGCAAAAGGTTAAACTCCACTGCATTTGCTCCAGTACATTAAATAAAAAGAAATTGTGTGTAGATGTAAAATTAAATGCTTCCATTGGGCAACAGTCCTGATTCCAGCTTTGCAAATTTATGGAAGTGTATTCTGGCTCATAGAAAACTACCCGTCTGAACCTCTGACAGATATACTCCTATTTCTTCTCTTTTAAAGTTCATTCGTATGAAAATATATCTCCAGTGAGACATGTTTATGAATTTGGCATCTTTCTCAGATGAGACATAGCATTGCATTTTAAATTTACACAAATAGTTTTCACAACAGTCTCTTGCACTTGTTTCCAATGAGTAAATATTCCTTGAGTTGTGCATTACATCTGCTCTGGATCCTGCGAAATGTTACTCTGCATTTGCTTATTGAAATCTGGCATGCTATAATGAACTTCAGTAATGTTACAGTTTATCAGGTTTTGCCTCACTCGCCTTCGCTGAGTGTCTGCATCTACAAAGTATTTATCCAGATGCAAAAAGGTTTTTTACTTGTTTGTATACTATACTTCTGCAGGATTTGGGCATTATTTGCATAGGTTTAGGGTCTTTAAATTCCTTGCTTTTAGGAGAGGCAACCCTCTTTAATTTTCTACATTCTCAGAAACAAGTCATTCCTATAGAACCAGGAGAAATGCTTTCACTTAACCCCGGTGTTGTGTCTTGCAAAGCAACAACTTGTTCTCTTGATAGTAAAGATTAAATGGGATTTTTTTTTTAATTTGGTAGCATTTGGGTATAATTTATTGCAGTCTTTTTCTGACAATTAAAGTCACGCAGGAACTAAATTTTAGTGTTGTAGATAAAATGTTAGCCATTTTTTGTGGGCTTGTCTTCTGTCAGAAGATCAGAAATCTATTTCTCTTCAATAAGAGCCCTTTTCAGTGAGGGGAATGGTTTTCTTTTGTTTTAGATGTACCTTCTTTCCCTCTCCTACAAAGGGTGCTTGAGAGCTAGCAGCTGTCTGCTGCTGCTACTTCTGACTCTCTTTTTTGATCTCATGATGTTCTCACTTTCTTAAGTGTATTAATTTCCAATATTAATTTCTGAAGCGTTCCAGCATTCTCTGGGATGCAAAGTGCAAGGCATGAAGTGTAATCAGTAGGCTATCTCCACAAAGTTTTTCAAGATGATTTGATATAGGATTAACTGAGTGTGGCTAGTTTTCAGACACTGAAGTCTTTAATATTCATTCCATAATCTGATTTTTTTTTTCAAATACTTTCTTTGTATAATTTAACTGTAGCTATGTCTAGACATATTTCCTGGATATGGCTAAACAATTTTGAAGGTAAATTATGAGCTGGTTTTTTTTACACTTTCACACAAACAAAATATCATTCTATTATATATATTAGAAGAAATGGGAACTGCAGACATCGGAAGTACAGTTTTAATCCATTTTGCAAACCTCTGCACCTTTGTAAGATTAGTTATTTCCCAGTAGTGTCATCTTAACTTCCATTTGCAATGAATTTGGACTGTACAGATGCACTGCACAGTATTTTTTTCTGCTTGTATACTTGGTAGAACTGAAGTTTCAGACTACCCAGCAGTTCTGGTTTGGAGAAATTCGCAGGACTTGTTCCTTTATGCTCTTCTGTCTCCTGGTTTCTGATGTCTTAATTCTATTTGCCGTAAGGTCATCTCTTAACAAGTAACTATTGTAGGATTTTCTTTTACAGCACTTTTTTCTTCACTTATAGGAAATTCTTCTTTTTCTCTCCTTTCTTGTAGGATTATGTGGTGTCTTGTTACTTTTCATAAAAGGCAGCTGCCAACATTAAAAACTTGTGCCATTTTTCAGTCAGCAGTCCCATTTGTAATGTAAATTCACCTGAGCTTCAGAGGTTTTTTAAAAAAGTATTTTCAGATTTCTTTGCTGTAACATGTTTCACTGCTCTTGCTCAATCTGTTTTCTATTGTCTTTGTATAGCTGTCTGCTCTTTCACTTTCTGCTATCCTACTTCTTTATTTTTTTCTCCCCTACCTTACTTCCCCTACCTCACTACTATCTTCCCTGAGAGCAGCCTGACTCACCTGGAAGTTGTAGGAGATGATGTCCTTATTTTATGTGCTGCTCTGTTAGCAGCTGGGCTTAAACCGTGATAAATACTTACCTGTTACCTTGTGTATATGGGGTCTCAGTTGCTTGTCAATAAAATAAAAAAACGTTGCAGTGAGATAAGCTTTTATGGTTGAAGTGCTTCCAAAAAGGTACAAAAAGTGTCATTGCACTAAATTAGACTTGTACTTCTTTCTAAATGTGCAGTGTTGGCTATATATTTTCTAGTAATTATTTGATTTTTTTTTAATGTGCTGTTTTCTTTCTCCAATCTGCATGTATAATAATTACTCTGAGCTACTGATAATTTCAGTTGGATAGTACTGTGGCTTTTAAAAAAAAAGAATTAAAAAAATCTATCATTCCTCTTTCAGAATGCTGAAATTCTGGAAGTTGAAAAAGTTGGAGCAAACCGTATCTTTTTCTACCGTTCATTTTTAGGACCAGACTGTCCAGATGCAGTCTGTTCCAGTATGTCTGCAGCTTAAACTTTAAACAACTTAGGTACCAGAAGTAGGCAAACTGAAGCAGAAAGTTTGTTTTGGGCTGCATTACCTATTTTTGACACTGTCAGCCAGGCCACTGCTCTAGAGCATAAGCTCAAGAATTTTTTTGTTGCTTTTTCAGCTTCAGCATGCTATCTGCCAAGCTCAAGGGAAGTAACTGAGATTCATATTGGAACCAAGTCCCTGTAGGTCTCAAGGATTTCCTCTGATACAGGGAGTCTTCTCAGAGTTTAATAGCAGTGCACCTGCAAAAAGTCTATTGTGACAGCTGGTTAACACGAAGTAGATCCCAGCAGGAGAACGCTAATAAGCTTAAGATATGTTTGCCTTCCCTTGCTCCACTCTTGACTGATCCTTAAATGAATTATGAAAACCATTTTTCATTAAATCACAGTTCCAAAATTGTGCAGCCGTCATGACTGATTTAAGTCAGAGACAGTGTTTCTTCTGGAGCAAAAGGTTCCTGTTAAGACAGAATCTGTTTTAGCTGAAACCAAACTAAACTTAGATGACTTGATGCTGTGGGTTGAAGATTTGCTTTGGAGTTTTAGGCCTTATTTCCATACATGTACACATGAAACTCTGTGCTAGACTGTGGTGTTACTCTTTATTTGCTGATTTGATCACTCAGCTTTCAAAAGGGATAGGGAGAAGGTTTTTGTATTTTTCTTAAGTTCCAGGGGATAGGATGGCTACCACTTAAAACATATGCAGACAGGGAGTCCTTCTCTAATGAGGTTTAATTTATTGATGTGTCAAGTCTAAGCTCTAGTATGTAAAAATTCAAGTGACTTTGCTCAACAGAAAAATAGGATTTTGAAGATGCGGGACTTGAGAGCAAACTTTCCAAACCTATTTAACATTTTTGGTCCTCTCTGAAAGATCATATGTATCTTGAGGCACTTCTCTTGGTAATGATTTTCGAGAGCTGCTTGTGCAGCATCCCTCACAGAACATTAGAAAAAAATGTGTATCTGGCACAACAAATATGAGAAGTGTTTCTTTCCAGAGAGACTTTGCTAGCAAACAAACTGTGACAAATTCCTGATGATTTCTGCAGATGTTTTCTGGAATGAAGAGTTGTTTTCAGTCAAATTCTAGATGAAGTATTCAAAGATTGTTGTCTGATTTTTTTTTCTTTTTTTCTTTCCTTTTGCTTTCTCTTTTTCTGCCACCCAGAGTTAAGCAGACAATATTTTCTGAATTAACCATTGAGTAAGACAGTTTTGTCTGACAAATCCACAGTAGCTGAACATTTGGCAGCCTCTTTATTTGTCTCTCAGGCTGTGTATCCCTGATGGTATCAGTGTTACGGGCAGGTACAGTGAGCAGATGCAGCACTGTGAGTGTGATGGCCGGGGTGGTGGTTGCTTAAGTACCACGGACAGGGGCCCCTACAAATGTGTCCAGACCATCCATGTATCAACCTGGGGGACTTCCACTGAAGGAAGGGGCTTCACCTGTCAGGAGTGTTTTATGTGAGCAGTTCAGCACAGTCTTACCCTTTTGCGGGCATCAGTACTTGTGATTCTTTGTCATTTGATACTTCCGAAGCAGCTGGCTTTCCTGTGAGTCCATGTCATAAAATTCTTGATGGACCACAGCATGTGCAATTGTACCTCATTGTCTCCCATTTGACGATGGTCTTATGTGCATGCTTACTCTCCAAAAACTCCCCTCATATCTAAGACTTCATGGTTGTCCTCTTACATGCTCTTCATCTGATCTCAGATTTTGAAGACAAACTATGAAGGCAATAATAAGGCAAAACCTGACTTTCCCCATTTAATACTTCATGGATTAAATTTCAATACTGTACTCTTCCTAAGTTTAGTCTTATTGTAGTATTGAAATTCTGTCTGAATCAATGAATACATCTGGGAAGAGCTTGCATTGTTTTATCAGCAGAATCAAATCAAATGGTTCCTTGCTTTTTTACCATATGAGGAAATTCGAATTAGGACACTTCCATTGTAAAGAATATCAAAATGGACCAGCCAATGAAACCATTTCATGAGCTGACTGATGGATCACTTCTGCTAAATTAAATTTAGGTTGTATCGTAGCTCAATTGACATAATTTGCTAATTTTAGAAACATGCCTGTTTCTGTGATCTACAACGTGGCCATGTGATATACTCTGCTGACATTGCCCAACATGTGTTATGCTGCTTCTGTAATCCAGACAGATTCTTTTATTGCCTTTCCAAATTTGCTGCTTGAACATTATAGATGCTACTCCTTGACCCACCGTGCAAGGAGGATATGGCTTGCTGGTTACCCACACTGGGAACCTACCAATGTAGTTTTGTAGAGTAGCTCTTTACTTAGCAGTAATTGTGATTCTTGGAGGTTGGTGTGCTATGATTGAACCTGCATTGTTTTAAGAAACCATAGGAATGTAGGTATTAAATCGTAAGGAAATGAAAAGGATCAAGATTGTTTTTTATGTATGGGACCATTAGGTAGTATAGGACTTATACGTTACACGGTTTTGAGGAATTCCAGTTCTTCAGATATATTTTTGTGTCCCTAAGGTGATGTCCAAATGGGATGCCCACTGACAATTCTGTATCACAGTTTCTCTTGGATAGCCGTGACTAACTGATGCTAATGCTCATGTTGGTAACGATGGCAATGAGCTGGGTGGGGGAGCATGGTTTGAATAAATTTCAGATCAGACTTCAGGCTTATCAACAGGTTTTTTTTTTCATTGTATCAGTGATCTGTCTGCAGATCTCCCTTTATCCAGTTACGTGTGTCATGTTAAAAGTACTTGCAAGTTCTCAGTGATACCTGTGTGGAAGCAATATTTTTTTTACCTTCAAACGTTACAGTAGCCTCCAATTTAGTGGTTTTAATGCTCTTTACCAAGTATTGTTTAAAAAAAAAAAGTAATTCTATGGCTTGTGCCCATTTTTGCACCTCAGTTTGCTCTCTTACAACTTGTCAAGAGTATTTAAAACTTGCCAGATCATATTTTAAAGGATGAGATCCTCATAGTGGGGTAATATTGTCTTATCTGGTTCCTTCTCCATCAGAGGCTATAACTCCAGTTTTTAGGTGTTTGCCTTTTCCCAGGAGTTCACAGTGAAAGATCCTCAAGATGGTGGTGAGCTGCTTTTGCTTGACATGATAAAGCGGCCTTGCAGAGCGTTTTCTAAAGAATATTTAACTTTTGCAATACTTCTTACCACTTCATTCAAACAGTTCAGAAATGAGTGAAATGAGAACAAGCTATGGGTGATTCTGGACACATAAACGCTGTCACTTAACAAACAACTTAATTGCATAAACTGAATTGGCACGCTTGATGCGTTTGATTATTTATATGGATACAAATGATTCTGAGAGGACCTTGGCAAGATGTGTTGAAAACTGATCTGTGCAAAAAGAAGTCAAATTTAGTGCATTCATGAAAATTTGGCCTAATGTACCTTGTCATTTTTCATAGTGTTTCCCTGCTTATATTATTGAGTTGATTGAATGCTTCCCTAGTGTATTTTCAGGGTCTCTGTGGTCTAGTTGACTTCTATGCTACTTTTAGGCTCAGATACATATTCTGTGACATTTATTTTGTAAACTTTACTTACTCTTTCTAGCTTGACTTGTGTGTTTATTTGTCCTTATTTTAATTGCATACAACTTTCTAATATCTGGGCATTCGTTAATTTTTAGTGTATTAATCTGCAGCAGAGTAGTCTGAAGAAGGAGGTTCTATATGACTTTTTGCAGGGATCTTTTTCAACCTTCCCAGTCTTTCCAAAAACTGTTTATTTCAGCTTATTTGAACAAAAAGCTTTTATATATAATAGGAATTTTTAGTATTTGCAGGTTTCAGTGCCTAATAAAGCTTATTCTGCAACTAGTCTCCTGTCTGCCCAAATCCATAGTCGAATCTTCCTGGGGGATGGACTGTGCTCCTCTGGACTCTTCAGGAACTACTATTTGGAAGAATGGAAAACTTCTTTTACCTAATGGACTGAAGTTAGATTTCTTGACCGTTTAAGGAGGTGACTGATTAAGACCACAGGGCTACCTCCTTAGGTGGTCGTTGCTTCGTTAGAGCAAAGAAGTGTGCTTTTCACAGTGGGTCCTTTGAGCATGTTTCTGTGTTTCTTGTTAAGCTGCTAATGTGGTGTCCCTCCTTTGACTCACTTGGAACTTGCAAAGTTTCTTTTGGACATGCTTCATTTTTCTGCTGGAACTGGTGCATCACTGCTATTAACTGGTTCTCTTCCTTCCTAAGTGAAGTGATGGCTGAAGCCCAAGCTCTGCTACTTCATTCGTTGACAGTTCCAGTACTTGAAATTATGCAAAGGTCTACTGATTCTGAATCCTAGTAGCTGTATGGTAGGTCATGCCAGTTATGGAAAAAGAATTTTGGAAATTTAGCCAGCCTTTCTCTTTGCCAGCTGTTGTGGAAACATATTTGGGTAGCTGTAAAAAAAAACCCAATAGCTAAGCTTTTCCCGTATTTGATCACTCAACTTGGAGAAAGTCTGTGCATTGATAAATGCCTCATTTCTGAAAATAGCATTTATTTCCTCTGGAACTTTAGTTCTATAATCTTCTATTTGGAAGAATACATTATGTATTAAGAACACCTGCTTTGAAGAGCTTAGGGTTTTTAGTATAACTGTATGGTAAGAACTAGTTAAGCATGTAGAAAGGCAAAATTATATTAGTGAAGAGGAGTCTAGCCACTGCTTTTAATTTCAAAGGTGGCTGAGTCACTAAAATAAAAAGAAGCAGCTTTGAAATAAAAAGAAGCAGCTTTGACAGGTTTATGAGAGAAGTAGAAAGAGTAAAATCAAATGCTGTTTGATTTCACAGCCTGTTTTAGAGGTAGTCACAGGAAATAAGTGTTGTTATTTGTATCTAGTAGTAGAGGTGATCAAATGGAAGTTGATGAGGTACCAACATGTCAGAGAATTGCGTTGTATCATGCTGAAGCTGTGACTGCAGGGGTGATTCTCAGATTCCTGTCAGTTTGTGTGTGCAGGAGAGGATTTTTTTTTTCCTATGTATGCAGAAGAAGATTTGTTTTTTCTCTAGGGGAAGAAAACAGGCTTCTTTTTCTTCCTATATATGCCCAAAAAAACTTAAACTCCTGAAATCTGGGAGCCCTGTCTAGTCTGCATTCTGGGATGTATTTGTCATCACCCTGATTATGAAACTAGTTACAGTATGGATTTTTTCCTTTCTGTATCTTCACAAAAAATATCTTCATAGGGCAACAAAAATCATGTATTTTTTCAAGGATGTTAACTTATGGTAAATACAGCAAACAACTTGGGATGGGTTTATGAGTCCAGTAGAAGCAGCAGTTTGAGTCATGTGCCACTTTGAAGACACCACAGAATTTAAGCAGAGTATCACTGAGTATGGAAGAGAGGTCAATGTTCAATTTTAGTAGGATTAAGTACAGTAGAAAAGCCTTCTTTGGATAAGTAATTTTCTCTCCTATAAGGAGGCCAACAATACCAGTGTAGAACAACCTTCCTCTTAAAAGTTCTGGTCTTGTATTCAGTCATCTTTCTGAAGTATAACCTGAAGTTGCTTTGGCTTTGGTTTTTATTTTTATTTGATTGTGTAGTTTACATCTTCTGTGGTAGAACAGCCATTAGTCGCGTTGCCAAATGTGTGTGAAATTCTGTAGAACCTCTGGACTATACAATAAAGTGAAGAAACAGGGCTATTAAATTGGCTGGGGAGGAGACTTCCATTGAGAACACTATTTCTGCTTTGGCTTTCAAAATAACATGGATTGCTGGAGTGGGAGTATATGTCCATAGGTAAAGCTGTAGCATGCAGAGGACAGGAAAAATAAGAAAGCAATGGAGAGAAAGCAGGAGAAGAGATAGATAAGAGCAGCAAAGAAGAGATAGATAAGAGCAGCAAAGGACAGGTGAGTGATTTTTCATTTAAATTTTTCTCTTTTTGTTTATTTTGACTTTCATGCTCTTGTTTACAAATTGTCACAAAATTTATAGTATTAAGACTTCTTTCTTTAAAAACCTAAGCTTTTAGTATATTGTATGCAAGATTAGTCTAGAGCTGCAGGAACTGTCCTGAATTACTGATATTGAACTTGTATTGATTCTTTCCTTTGTTTCCCTTTTTTAACCTTTGTTGGTAAAACCCATAACAGAAAGAAACTTCCACTTTTTAATTTCACTCATATAATAACGCAACTGATTTTTAAATTTTTCCTGGAAGCCAGTTAATTGTGACTGATTCTTAATAATCTGCATAGGAGGAAAAAATACAGGAAGAAACTTAATCTGGTATTTTCTCATGGTGGTCTTACACTGTAGAGTTGGGGTGAACCATATATCTGTATGTGATGGTTAGTGCCTTTAAGGAACAGGGTTGACAGCAAAGTCAACTGAAATGGCTTTAAAGTGTGGTATTTATTATAGGTAGAGCTGCTAGTGGCACCTGTACTTGAGGTTGTGCGACCCCTTCCATTCTAAGGCTTAACTCTTAACTACTTCATAACTTTTGCCAGATTTCAGTTCAGACTTTTTTTTTTTTTTTTTCTGTGCCAGATGTCTGTTTTGGGTTGAATTTTTTTGAAAGTTTCAGCCAAAGCAGTTCTGTTCCAAGAATAAGGCTAGTGAAAAGTATGCTATTTTGCTTGTGTGAGAATATTCTGGTGTCCTCCTTTGATGCTCCAGTGCCCCCAAGCTCTAAAGCAAGGATTTTAAATTTGGCAATAGTTCAGCCTTTGTGTTGAGGATGTGCTTTTTGCCTCCCTGTAAAAATCCACCCAAATTTCCAGACCGGTTTACAAGGCTTTGAAAGATTGCCATTTGCATGGGCTTAATAGGAATTTCTTAAAACTTCACAGTAAGTTTCCTTTAGATTCTGTTCACACTGGGAATGCTCCAGGCAGAGTTGAGCTGCATATTTCATCCCACTTCCGTGATGAATTGCAATGGCTGAATCTGGGTGCTGACACTGAACTAAGAGTGGGCAGTTCTTTTTCTCTTGTACCACCACTGCCTATTCCCATGTCCTGTTCCTTCTCCCTGGTGTAGGCCTGGGCCTTCTGGAGAAAGAACCGTTTCACCTGCCTGAAAGAAGAATTTAGGAGCGTATGTGTGCATCTGGTTTGTACCATTCCTTTGGTCACAGAAAATGTGTATATCATACTGGCAAAATATTACTTCCTTTTCTAGGGGATGTTCAGATAATAGTGATTAGTTTTTGTTATATTTAAACTTCAATAGTTGAGTGGGTCTTAAGTTTTTAATCACTTTACTGAACTATGTAGGCATCAATTGAAAAAAAGTTAGACTCAAAATGTATGTCATCGTACAGTTATGTTACTTAGAGTCCAAAAATAATGAGATCACTTTTTTCAAATGTAAGTCTAACTCAGACCTCTTGCAGTTAATACATTATGGTACAGCCTTCAACTTCATCACAAGTGTCGCATGCTTTGTCTAAGAGGCAATTATTTGATGGGAATGGGCAAAGGGGTCTATTTTGAGGATGAGTCCAGGATTTCTACACTAAAGAGTGTGTATTCATCTGCTACAGAAGTTGGAACATGTGGAGTAAGTGAAGCAGTGGAGATTTCAGGAATTTAAAAAAAAAAGGGGGCTTTGTGGCTAAGACAATTTGAATGCTGCTTGATGAGTTGTGTGCAATGTGTGCTTAGTCATGGTGTTTTTTAGGTGGCTGCTCATACTGTATGTTCTCGTGTCTGGTTTGAGAACTCTTATCAATTCACAGAAATCCAGACACTTAAAACTGTATGTGAACTCGGTGGGAGCTAAACCTCATGTGAAATACTGTATGGACGGTAAAAATCAAGTTCAAAGTATGCAAAACTTGACGTCTGGAACTAGGGAATATTTTAATCTAATTAACCTAATGTCTCAGTTGCCTGTTATACAAATAAAGAAGTTGTGTCCCATCTCTGTGGAAAGGCTTGTAAAGAAATTGATTGCCTTTGTAGCAGGACTGAAAAATAACATGCTATAAATAAAGCATGACCACCTCCCATTAATCAGGGATGAAACAAAACATTGATAAATATGTAATGCAACATTGTATCTTATTACATAAAGTATATTATTACATTAGTAAAATTGCCTTTGCAGCTCTTCCAGTGCTTACCTTTAGGACCCTAATAATTCTCTTAAAATAAAATATGTTCTTTGTGTGAATTTAATAAGCATCCAACTTTCTCTTGTACAAATAGTCCAATTTTCCAGTCCCTTGGTAGCTCTCTGGGTTCTGGATGTGGAGTCATTATTTCACTCTTTGCAATTTATTTCTCAATAAAGCATACACACCTGAACTACGTTGGATCTGTCTGAAACCAATCATGTCAACCTATAGAAAGTTTTTTTACTGTATTAATTAATCTATTTCATACTGATCCAAGTATAAAAATCCCAATATTTTAGCTCTGGAACTTAAATTTTCCACTTTGAATCAGCAGTCAAAATTTGTCAACTGAGAATTATATTAAAATACAATTTCATGAGTGATAGCCTTTTAGTTTTCTTCTAAATCATAGCCTCTTTACCTTGAGTACTAGTTGAATAAAATACTAATAGGATCCTCATCCTTTCTGTTCACTGTGGCAATGGAAAGCATACTTGCTCAAACCATTGACTACTACCTCACCATGATAAATTTCCCCTTTGTAAACCCACTTCAACAGTACATAATTTTTATCACTTTAAAGCTAACTGTCACCTGATGTTTTGTATGCAAAGAAAGATCTTGTAGGTTTTTTGAAAGGGAGAGGGTTACAACAAATAAGTGACATATGTTTGTAGGAGTGTCTAGCTCCAGGAATGAAATGATTTGCTGCTAAATGTTTAGTGAATTTAATGCTTTGGAAATGATTTGTTGGAGAGCCTGCAGCAGTGGAGAGTTTTGGGTTGTGTTTTTTTTTCTTAAGGTGGAAGTGTGAGAGGTGTTTTTGTCTCTTTAAACCTAAAGTAGTCATTAGGACTTTCTTTAGAAACTAGTTTCTTGGGTCATTCCCTTAGGGTGTTTGCTGCCTCTAAAACTGGTAGATCTCAGATGGGTCTTTTGAAAGCTTCAGCAAAGGCAAGGCATTTGAGAGGATGTTTTGTCATGCAGTGTTTTCAGGAGAAAGATGGGAATTTTGAGCTGCTCAAGGCATGGGTCTTCCACAAAGGAGCTTGGCTGCTAAGGACAGTAGTCTTACTTGCTTAGCTGTGTGAAATCCACTTGCCTGTGGAGAACTGTTTTGGGTTTTGATTTTATTTATTCCACCCCCAAGACTTCCACTTACTTGTGTGCTCCTTCCATATGTGCTTTGAGCTGTGCTTTGAAGTTGGGCAACTAGCTTTAGACAAAAGCTGTTACCACACTTCTGCATAGCATCTAGCTTGGTTTCAGCATGCTGATGTGTCAGTGATGTGGTTTAGAGTTAATGAAATGCAATTCTTTCCTTGCTTTGACATTGGTCTCTGTAGGATTAAAATTAAAAAAAAAAAAAAAGAAAATCATATTACACTTGTTTTGTTGTATAAAAGCCACGTCAAAATGGACCTTAGAATGTGATAAAGGGGCTGTGCAGCAGTTATTAATTGGCCAGGCATCTGCCTTGATGTATAGGGGAGATGAAGTCCATGAGTTATCCTGCATTTTTTCCTCTTGTCACCTTCTTCCTCCTCCCCAGTCCCCCTAATAATCTAAGGAATTTCTGAAAACTCAGACTTTGTGTGAGTACTATGTAAGTTGTTCTAGTGTATATTAGTTCAGAGTGCCTAGATAAAACAATTTAAGATGTGTATTATCTGTCATCTTTGAGCAGTGTACTTCAGTAACATGATCAAAATAGTACTGCTTTGACTTCCTTGAATTTATACTCAAATCTGTATTTTTATATTGATTTTTACTTTAACGTTAAGGCACAAAATGCAGAGTAGATTCTGAAAGGCAAAAGCAAACAACTGTATTCAACTGAATTAGGCTTACAGTTAGACTCAATATGAAAGGTCTTTTCCAACCTAAATGGTCCTATGATTCTATTCTATGAATTGATTTGTATCCAATTATATCAGCAGTAAATTGGCTATGAGTATACAACTGAACTATTACAAATTCATTTGAAAAGGTAACTAGAATTTGATTTGCAAGACTCTATTAAACAGGTTTAGTATGTGATCATTTGTATTAGGTTAACTGTTTCTGAATGTTTTCCTTTTTTGTCTTGTTTCTGGCAGCAACTTGAATTAGTGGAACCAAGCGGCTGGATTCATGTTCCTTTAACAGATACCCATAAGAAGCCTATTCGCACATTTATGATTCAGATTGCTGTTCTAGCAAATCACCAAAATGGAAGAGATACTCACATGAGACAAATCAAAGTGTATACCCCAGTGGAAGAGAGCTCTATTGGTAAATTTCCTAGATGTACAACAATTGATTTCATGATGTACCGCTCCATAAGATGAAATTTCTTACGAAATAATAAAGGTATTTTTGATGGCAGTATCATTGCTTAAGTATTCAAATACTCGAAGAGCAGGGTTTACTTCAGTGTAATTATATCTTTGTTTTCTTTGTTTATACTTTGTATGATTTTGAAATAAAGGTAACCTTGTGTTACAGTACATTGTAGTTGTAATTTTTTATTACTTTTGCATGGAGTCTTTGATTGCTCCTGTACTACCTGAGAGGAAAAAACCTGGGCGCTTCAAAAGAGTGTATTTGTGACTAGGAGTCAATTGATTATAATATGGTTCTCTTTTTCAGGTGATTTCTTCCCCTACTCTTCATGCATGGAAATAATTTGTTCTATAGTGTTACTATTTATTCCTTTGCCTGAAAGTTGGTCTTTTTAAAGAGCATTCTTAACAGACATATTTTAATGACATTGCCAGTAGTATTTTCCTTTAACTGCTTATGTTAATGTGTACCCTTTTCTGTATAGTTTTTTTCTGCTTCGTGACTGTCTGCCTGATTTAGCCTTCTTCATAACTATCAAGCAGGTCATAAAATCGTACAATATGTCAAGTTAGAAAGGACCCATAAGGATCGAGTCCAACTCCCTGTTCCTTGCAGGGCTACATAAAACTAAAACCAAATGACTAAGATGCTGGATGCTCCTTCAACTGTGACAGGCTTGGTGCTGTGTCCTCTTCCCCAGGGAGCCTGTTCCAGTGACTGATAAAGAAATGAAGATGCTAATGAAATAAAGAAAAACACATCTTTCCAAATTACTCAGTGTTGTATATGCATTAACATAGATATACTGAGTATAGGTCATCCACATGTGATAGCTGACCAAAACAGGAGGAGGAATGAATCTGAAAGTTCAATGCACCTCGTAAAATAGCAAGAACTCAAGTGTAGAACACAAAGTAATCTCAGACTCATAGCATGGAGTTTTTTCAACATGTGTTTTAAAGTAAAGAACATTGCAAGGAAGATGTATGCTTACTCTACTTCCTATGAGTAGGAATATTTCACACTTCTACTAATGTCTTGTAATGTAATTACTAGTTATTTCACCTTTAAAAAAAATCAGGTAGATTTTAGAAAGAGAGACTGTTGAAGTGTAAGGATTTCATTTAAAATGTTCAGTTGTGATCAAACCCGTTCTTCCTCCTAGCACCCTAAAAGTTGATGGTAAATGCAGATTCATCTCAGCCAGGGAAAACTTCTGATAATTATCTTAATTGTGAGCAAGGAAAGGCTAATAATAGTGGAGGCTTATCAAATAATTATAGTGTCCTCCAGAGGAGAAAGGAGGTGAAATAGAGGAAAATGGGAAGGTTGTCAAAGAAGGATGAGGACATTCAACTCTTGAAATGCTTTATATACTTAAGTAAGCTGTTGTTTACTGAACAGTTTTGTCCTCTGAATTCCACAGTCTTGAGGAGGGGGGTGAAAATGTATACTTCCTGATAATGAACATTGCAGATAAGTCCCTGACTAGCCTGAGTTCTGTTGAAATGCGGATTCATTCATTTCAGGAGTACCTTCATGGTACTTTACCTTTCTGTGTAAAGGATGTATCAACAGCAGAATTCCTGTTCAACAGAAGTTGGTTGAACTCTTGCTTTTCACCAAGTCTGTCAGTTAGGTGGATTTTGTTATATAGTGTCAAGGAGTTATACATTGCTATTCACTTATTTGAAGCTTTTGATGTGCCACTTAATTTTCTGTTTAAAAAAAAATTAACCTCTCTTTATCCAGTTATTTTGTTGGTAAGTTATTGATAGATTTTTAAGAAAGGAGACTGGTAAGTGTGCATTTTCCCTGTTTTTCTCCAAGAAGGCATGACTGCAGTTATGCATCCTAGCTTTGAATTGCAAGCCACTGTTCCCTACTTCATGATTTAATCACAGATAATTCTGTGGCAGTTCTGAACTCTGGCCAGTAACTCTTAAAATACATTGGTTCAAAGAAATGTTGAAGTATTATTTTCTCTTACATGTCACTCTGTTACATTATTTATTACAATAATATATGCATTTATTCTCTTGTCAGTTCATAAAAGACCAGTCCTTGAAATAGACCTGAATACATTCTGTAGGAACCATCCCCAGGAATGGTTCAGGTAGGAGTTCAAAGGTTGCATAAACAATTAAATGTGTCCAAGTTAAAGGTACATATTTCAAAGCAGCACCAGTTATCTTTAGAGCAGTGTTACTTTGATTTCTTTAGCCTATGATGAACATCTAGTAGACTGACAGTCTGTCAGCCTAGTCTTGCTCTGCTTATTTCTGCCCTGCCTCAGTAAGCATCATTTTTTGATCTATAGAGAGCTATTCCTGTTTTGATTTTTCTGGGCTCCTATATCCATGCAGGATAGGTGCCAGTATTTGTGTTCAAAATTCAGAATTGTTATTCCCAACAGTGTTGTTGGATAAGCTGAAACCTAGCTGGACTGCTTATCCTGCTACTCTGAAATCACAGATGTCGTTCAAGTGGTTTGAAGAACCTATGGTACCTATGTTAAGCTAGATGGTGGGGAGGGAAACTGTACTTAAAATTAAACGTCATGTGAAGTTTATGCAGTCTTTTAGTAGATGTTAAGGTGCACAAGGCTCTTTAAAGGTTAAAGCTGTATCTACACTTTATACTTCTATCAACAGCAGATCCAGTCTGAAAGCTTTACATTCTGATATTTTGTTTCTACTTTAGTGGCAGAAATTACCTCTTCAGATGCTTCCATGGCTGTTCACTAAACTGCATCTGTGAAACAGTTAGGTCCTTGGCCCTTTAAAATAAGTATGTTCTTAGTATTGAGTTGAAGCAAGTAATCTGCAATAAGACCGTGGGAGAGAACAGTGAGTCATTATGATGAGGGTGGGAGTAGATTAAAAGGGAGAGTAGAGCTAGTAACTCCTTCAACTGCTGCTGACAGAATAACATATAGCCATGCCTGAAAGGCAGTATGAAAATGCAAACACATTACTACAGTTTGTGTCTTCATCGTTGGTATTCAGTATTACTGAAAACAAGTGCATGCATCTTAAATCTTTTCTATTTTGTTTTGTAACAACTGTGGATATATTGCATTGGTATTTAACATCTGTGCAAGTATGCTCGTGTTAACATTTTTGGAGCCTAGTCACATAGGGCTGCTGATTTTTAAGTGATGAGATCCTAGAGGATTGTGTCTGAAAATAAAGCAAGTTATTAATATATGTGTATTAATATAGTACATGGTATTTGAATTGGAGTAAACAAACTGGTATGCCAAAACATTGCAGGAAGTTACTACACATGTTGTGTTTAGTTGCTACTTTTTTAACCCATCGCACAATTGGCTGGCATCTTATCACTTGAAGGAGCAATTTTGTGTGACTAAGCACCGAAATTGTTGAGCATACAGATCTTTCCAGAGACTGAGTTTAAGAACAGAAAATTCTTGTAATGTTAATTTAGTTAAAGTTTATATATTGCCTGGTCACATGCTTCTATGGAAGGTGTCAACAGATGCTGTAAATTACAGTTAACTGCTAATGTGTGCTAGAGGTCCAAAATTGCAAACTTAAAGAAAAGCTAGAATGAGTTACCTTTGCAGTGAAAACTCACAAAAGTAAACGTTCTTAGACTTATGTATAAATAGTGCTGATGAAATACTAGAACCATTTTGATGTTGATCATGAATTTGCAGGTTTTTGGTGAAAATGGGAATAACATTTTAGCTCGATACACTTCTGTCTCATATTCACTTTGGCCGCTGTTTGTAAGGAGACAAGTCCTGGAAATCTGTAGTCTTTAGTATGTCCAAGCTGTCAGCTTCTCAGCAGAAATCAATACAGAGCTATATCTAAAAAGCACAAAGTCAACAATTGGTCTATTTGCCCTACAAGGTGGTTGGACAAATGTTACTTCAAGGGATGCTATGAGACAGGTTGTCAACTTGTTGCTAGCTTAAAGCATACTTTTTTTTAAGGATGAACAAACAAGATCGCTGTTTCAGAGGGAAGAGGAGAAAATAATCAGATATTCACAAATGTGGCTTGCTAAGAATTAAAACTGTGTCTAAACCTTAAGGTACTATGTATTTTGGCTTGCTTCTCCAAATACGAAAGAGTAAGATGTACTGGTTACAAGGACAACTGATCTAAAATAATTTTGGTGCACGGAAAAAAATACAGCTTTTGTGTGACTTCAGAAATTTTACAAGGTGTGTGCTTAGAAAAGTCAGCTTGACAAATAGCAAAAAAAGTAACACAATCTTAGTATTGCTTTTAGCAAGCTGACTACTAACTGCAAATATTCAAAGTTTAGAATTGAATTCAAATCAGTGACGTGTCTGATCTAAAGGTTTTAGAGAGGGAAGAGGGTATATATTTGTGTTCAAATGCTTCCAGAGTAACTGTTTTTACTAAAACAATGCTCTAAGGAGTATACTATAGGTATGTCCCTAGGTGAAAGATGTTTCAGAGGCTTTGGCTGTTCTGCCCCACCCCAAATCACAGGACTTTCCCAGTAGACCCATAAGTAATTTCCCAATTTGTTTTTACAAACCTTGTGTATAAAGACAGATACCCTCTTCACACTGGTGTTCTTCTCCAGCTGGAGACTAAGATATAGTGGATGATTTTGTGTTACTACTATAGCAGTATCAAAACTGGCTAGTTTTTCAAGTAGCAACTATCCAAGAAACTGAACCAAGGGAGTTCAGAGTTGTTTGTTTCTCAAGCATTATAGAACTCTTCCGAGCTGTATGCTGAGAGGAATGCTGCCAGGGAGAGGAGAGGGAGCCAGGAGGCCACCTTTCTTCTGTGATGGCCTACTGTGTCTATACCTTAAAATATTTGATGACTTATAGTCCCTTGTGACTAATGTAAAAAATTGAGGCAACTTCAGAGATATTTATAAAAGCTACTAGAGCATGAACTTTCTCTTTTCTTTAACAATGAATTATGGAAAAATTCCGAGCTAAGACTCAGAACACTATCTCTAAAGCCTGCTTTGCTTTTTTGAAAACACACTCTGGTAAGTGAATGAGCACTTAATTTACTTATATTCTGTTAAAGTTGATGGAATTATGCTCATTAAGTTCAACAGAGTATTGGGTTAGGTCCTTTTGCATATTGAATTAAAGCTACTTTTAAAGTTGTCTTAGGTTTTCAAATTTTTGTTGTAGTGTGACTAGTAATGTTATCTCAGGATGACTTTACCTCAGTCTTTTAAATTTTACATTTTTAACGTTTTCTTCGTTTGCTAATAGTAAAGAGAATTGCAAGTTGCACCATGGCTGAAAAGCTGGCAGTTTTCTAGCTTCGGGCAAGGTATAAAAGTTTATCCTGAACTTTTATGTTTAATTATAGTATCAAAGGCAGAATCATAGGATAGATGAGAAATGAAAGGTAGGAATCATCTTGTTTTAACTTGTGCAAGGTGGATTTTTTCCCCCCCCCCCGTAGCTGAGCATTATCTTTCACTGTCGAAGCAGGCAGCAGTTTATAATCCTAAGCGGACTCACTGGAAACCTAGAGTACCATAAAAAGGGATAAATTACAGACTATTAGTATATGCTGTGTGAATTGCTATGGTTAGCTGTATTGCATAGCAAATATCACTCCTTCACTACAGAACTGTGTTTTCCATAGCTTTTGTTTTGTCATCTGGAATGTCATTGCTGAGTAGTCTTTCTTCTTCTCTTGTATGAGAAACATCTAATAAATATTGAGTAGTATAAGATTAAGGTAATATTGAAATAAACGAGAGACTAAAATGGAAGATGTACTTGTTCTATAAACATCGTTACTTGGCAGTGATCTATCACTTCAAAAAGTAGTTATTTGGGGGTTTTAAAACTTTTTTTTTGTAAGATACCACACTAGGCCTTTTTGCGTTGCAGAACAGAAATTTTATTCTTAGTGTAAGTGAAAAAGCCTTCCTTTAAATTAAATCTTGTCTTAATTCTCTTTGTAGACACTCAGAGGGAGGTAACTGAGTGACCAAGATCTTGAGGGACTGCTGTTGAAATGGATGAGTATAAGTGTGTTTTGACTAAGTCATGTCTGTGTGTCTTCTCAGTGCTGCAGTGTAAACAAAAAAGGCAGATGACAGGAGAGGGAGAAAAGAGGTATTTGCTGCTCCTGGTTTCTAAAATGGAGAACAGCAAAACATTTATGTTTTGCTTAAGTGTGCATAGGGAGTCTGTGGCAGAGCTGGAAGTTGAAGCCGTATCTCCTTTGTCTATCTTCTCTTTCACTCTGAAGCAGATTTTCAGATGATGCTGTTTCAAAGACAGATTTTGCAGTAATGCAGTTTTTTTTTGTGTGTGTGTGTGTGTAGTTCCATTTTAAAGTTTAAACTGTATTTTGTTTTTTTCTGTTCTAGTTCAATCTGTAGGAGAAGTACTTTTGCCAACACTGTGTCTATAGGTGCACAGCTGAAGCTCTGCATTTGCTGCCCTGGTGCTTGCACTTACCTTACCAAAAGGCTGTTCAGTAAAAGAGGGATAAGCTATCTTACATTTGACATGGCATACTTAACATGAGATTGATTCTAGCTTGCAGTCTGGCTTAAAGATCTGTGCGCATGTAATTTTCCACGCTTTGTTTGGTGTAAATGTTGAATATTGGACCTCTATTGAGATTTTGTGTGTGTGTGTGGCTGCTCTGTGCATTAGACTTCAGATGGCTTTTGCCCAGACCCTTGGTTACTTAGACATGAGTGACCTGCTTAAAGCATCACTTGCTACCTAATTCTGTAGTTGCCCTAGTCTTAGCAAATAGGCATGCTGCTAGGCTGTGGGGTGCTTGGAGCTCTCATTCAAGCTCAAGTTATTGATAACTCATCATTAAGACTGTCAGACGAGGTGTTTACTGAACAGTTACCATGTGGGTAGTTTTCTGAGAATCAAAGGCTTAATCTGACATGGTATGAGAGATCAAGAACGGAAGTGAGTCTTACTCTTGGGACTTGTTTTTCTTAATCTGTGTTGTAATAGTTTAAGGGAAGTACTTGAAACATGATTTAGGCTTGAAATCTTATTTTTACACTAGAGAGTGAGCTGGATGTCTAGATCGCCAGTACTGATTATCAAAAATGCATGAACTTGTGTGTAATAAAGGAAGTGATTGAAGAGACTGAAGGACCATGGAGAGCTACTGGTTATTGGGAAGGCGAAGCATCGCTTCACCTAGCACAGTGAGCCGCATCTCAGGCAATGGGCCATTGCTTGAAACATCTATGCCTCTCACAAAGCCATAGCCAGCAATAATTGTGACTGCCTTGATTTGAGAAGTGAAAGTGAAACAGGTGCTGAGGCAATTTATACCAGCACCTTGTGAAGTAAGTTGGGCTATCTACAGAGCAGAGTGCCACTTGCAGTAAGTCAGGGTGACAAGGCTGGACCTACTAATTACAGCTGAATCACATTATGTCCTATAAACAAAGAAGGAGAGTCAGAAGCTAGTGTATTAAGCTTCTCAGGAAATCCTGAAGACTTTTGACTTTGTCAACCATAAATATGTGCCTTCATTTCAAAATGACCAGCGTTTTTTTCTATAATTCCTATTTCCTGGATCCATCTGGATTAGTAATACAAAAAGTGAGAGTTCATTGCAATGCCAGGTCTAACCTTGAAAGAATAATTGGTCATCATTGCTGTTACTGAGTTTCTGTATGTGAATAAATTATGGAGATGATTTTTAGGGGATATTTTTTCTGAATTTACCATCCACCTCTGTAGCTTAAGGAGAATACATCAAAATTCTGTGGGATCATTGAAGTGACCTCAGGTTGACATCAGCACACACTTTCCTGCATGGGGGAAGTGCGGGTTTGAGGCTCAGAAGAGTACATGGTTATGACATACAGTAGAAAGCTATACTTTGAGAGCCTGGCTTGTTTAATCAGTGGACTCATTCCTAAATTTTGTCATTATATGTAAATGGTTATGAAATACTGATCGCTTGATTACAAGAATGCTTTGCATTCTTTTACATGTAAACACAAAAATAACTGTTTGTTTAATCTTTAACTACCACACTATTTCCCTACTTTAATTAAATGCCATAGGTTTTTTCTGGAGCATGAGATAATCTAAATGCAATTAAAATGTTCCTAATATTAAGACTATGTACACTGCCCTCCAAAGAGAGGATTGCTGGGGCTTCCAGGCAAAGGTATTGGGTGGTCTGCTGTTGGTTTGGAATACTTAAGTGTTCTGTTTTAGATCAGAAAGGTGTTAAGGTGCTTTTATAAAACTGTATAAACCATCATTAAACATCATTCATTGAAGCAAATTTAAAGTAATCCTCCATGTGACGTATTTGCTGTAGTTCCAGACTGACATTTCAACAAGCTGTTTTACATCAGCCTAACAATTACCTGTGACAGTTTCTCCATTTGCACCAAAAAATAAACATTTCTTGCAGCCAGTCAACAGTATTAGCATGGTTTAGTTTAATGGAAGAGGAAAAAAACCTCAGGTAATGAAAATGATGCTAATACTGGATGCTGCTAGAGGATATAATCCAGACATAATTATATATGAAATGAGAAAGTAAGTTTGGGATCACTGAAAGCATTAAATATCTGAACTCTGATCCCACTGAAGTGAATTACCACTGTTAATTATAGTAAGGAACAGTTAAGCCAATATTTAATACTTTAATTCAAGTAAATTAAATGGGATCAGCAAGTTCCCAGTTATGGAGATAAAAACAGGCTGACCTGGACCAGTTTTGAAAACTTCTTTCTCAAATGCTTCTTTAAAGATACAAAACTCCTTTAGGAGTAAATTCCAGACACATGCAGTGTGGCATTGAACGTATCATTTGCTGAAATCTTTTAAAATTGGAGGGTAAAAATTCCTTGTGTATGAAGAGAGAATCGGAGCTCTGCAACACTTAAGTTTTGAGAGTTTGGGGCTGTAGATTCAGTTCTAGTGTTGACTGAAGAGGCCTACCATTGTCACACTGTAAACTGGTTATCTTCCCCTGCCTTCAGTAAAGCCCAGTGATGACTTAGATCTGGCAGCTGAGTGAGCTGTGATTTTTTTTTTTAATTATTATTTTTTTTTTAGGCAAGACAGACTGATTTATAGACACAGTTTATATAAACTATTAGTTAATTTTTGACTGAGTTAGAAATTTATCTCCAACGTATGGGATGGTCCACTTGTGTAATGGGCATATCTGAAGGGTAGCAGCTGCTGGTGGGATGAGTTGTGATGAGTGGCTTGGCCTACAGGTGAGGGTGGGCACGGAGGCCGTAGTCTTCCTATTGCTGCTTATAGAAATTGGAGGTGTGGTTTTACCATTAGTCTTTTCACTGCTACTTGTTTGAACTCAAGTTTGGCAGTTGAACTAGCACAAGCTGAGAAGGAAAAGCTCTACAGAGAGCCTGGTATTACATATCAGTAAAAAGCTCACTGAAAGAACCATGTGGAAGTTCATGCAATTCTTTGGATTGATTTTGTTTACTAAAACCAAGCTAGTAAGAACAATTTAATTCTCTAGTTTTCATCAATTTATTATTTAATAATTAAGGGCAATAATCCCCAAATGAATTTGTTTCTAACTTGAGTAGAAAATGTAAAGCCAGTATAAATTTAGCTAATTAATCAATTAAAGCAAAATGAGATTTGTAGTGAAAAACTTGTTGTCAAGTGGTGGTACTTCTAAAAGGAGATAGTTTATCTGGGTATACCTGAAAAAACAGCACATGATGTGTCTTTGGTATTTACCAACAAAGTGTTGGTGTCATCCCTGGATCTCTCAGAAATACTGTTTTCTGAGTGTATAATTCCCATCAAATATCTATTTAGACTGTTTTTCCACAAATACTGTAGTTTCATTTATTCCAGATAAAATAATTAATTGTGCTCTCATGTTAACATAAAGAAAATTGAACCAGTGGAACATCACAAATGAAGAGAGAGTCAGGTCTTGCATTTTAAAAGAAAAAAAGATTGGTACAAGTATCTTGCAAAGGTTGCGATGGCAATTAGGTTTATCTATGTTGTCAAAAATTAGGATTATCTACACTTTGTGCGATCCTCTTGTTCCCATAAATTATGATGTGTTCTCTATATAATTACGTATTCTTTTTTTCCTCACCTTGTTTTAAGAATGAACCAAAATAGTATAGTGAAAAGAGTCTGTTACTTCTGGTTCATCTGGAAATTTGGAAAGTATAGAGTGAATGAGATAAGTCTTGCAGAAAGGGAGGACATGTTTTTTTTGTTAAGATAGATTGCTGTTCTGGAAAGTTGGACTCTGTCTTTAGCTTCTCACACAGTGATTCCAGCAAAGTCACTTGAATATATTCGTAGGTGATCCCTAATTGTCTTGTTTCTTGGAGGATTTACTCTGAAACTCCTGGTTCAGATTTTCTAAAGTGCTTATGTTCTCGGATGTTGCTGAAGGCAGAGGTTTGCTTGCAAAAATTTATATTTAAAAAAATCTTTAAATTAAAACCACTGTAATTCACTTATATTGGGGACAACAGCTTGCATTCACTTAGTCCAATTTTCTGGCTCCTGGTGGCAGCCCTAAATTTCTTGATTCAAAAGTTGTCATCTTCAGATTGCTTCAGCCATTTCCAGTGCTTGTTTCCTCCCCAGTCTTCAAACTGGGCCCAGACTCATCTCCAAGACTGAGCGCTTTTCCACCCTAGCCTTTAGTTATCCTCTTGCTCACATTCTCCTTCCCCAGAGCTCTCATCTGTCTCTGTCCCTTTCCTGAATTCACTGTTGCAGAATTTTCTATCCTGTTTTGTCATAATTTTTTCTCACCAAATACTGATTTCCTCAGTTTCCTCCCATATCCCCTAATCTTCCCATTCCCCCCCCCCCCCCCCCCCCCCCCCCCCCCTTCTCCCCCCTCT
>NW_010120354.1:47587-49600 GCF_000699245.1 Pterocles gutturalis
GAAGTAGCAAGATGATGGAATTATTGAGAACACAGGGGAGAGATTTTTCTGATTTGGGTTGTAAGAGTCAACCCAGCCCAAGGATACAATACCTGGAAGCAGCGATTATAGCGAAAGGTTGACTTTACCCTGTGGCTTCACACCGGATCATGTTCAGGGTTGTTCTGTAGGGTCTGTGCATTTTCAGGCTTGGCCAAAATTGGACAGACTTTTGTAAGTGGTTATAGGTGTATCCTCTATTCTTGCTCCTTTCTCATCTAATTTCAGAAACTCTACTGTAAAGCATGAAGTGCTAAAAGTTTCCAAATAAAAGGTTGTGAGAGTATTTCTCTGAAATGGCTGAATAGTTCTGGCTGAAGTTTTCCAAAATAAATTCAGCCTGAGGCAGACAGCTGCTATGGGAAATTTCAGCTAAAAGAATTGCAATTTGACTACATTTTGAGAAACTCAGAAGTGCTTTGTGAGGGATTTAACCCTGGGTAACGTTTCATGTTTCACCAAATATCGTCTTCTGGGTACTTGCTTTGTCACTTTGCATGGACCTTCCCATTTGGTTTAAAATTCATTCTTTATAGTAACTAGCTAAGGTTCAGTACAGTAGAAGAGCTATTTTTATCTGGGGTTTTTAGAGTAAAAGAGTTTTAAAAATAATTTATCTGCTTCCCCAGACTAGTTGCAGTGGCTTTCTACATAGGTAGAGTCTGTCAGGGGGTATTTGCTTCCCGAGACTAGTTGCAGTAGCTTTCTACATAGGTAGAGTCTGTCAGGGGCATTTGTGTTGGAAATGACTCTCTTCTTTTATACTTGTTTATCACTTACACCAGGGGTTTGCGCTAGAGTAGTACTGTCACAGAGCCAGCTCTCAGCCAGTTTTAACCTACCACTGCCGTGGCACCATGCTGTTACCCGCTTCCCTAGCGTGCGGTCTGTGTGGTTATAAACGAAGCAAAGAACACTCCTCCTGCCTAGTTCTCCTTAAGTACTTGTGTGACCCAGACTTATTCACACTCTTGTTTTTCAAGCTCTGTCATTATTTAACTTCTCCTTCTTTCTTACTCCCCTAGCTTTTCACTGGGTTTCAACCCAGGCTTCTCCTCATTATTGCAGCCCTTTTTGGGATAATTGGTGGTTCTGGATTCCTGGTTTATGGCTGTGACCTTCCCAATCTACTCAAAACTGTTAAAAATTCAGTATCTTCTGTCATGAAAGGTTCTCTTTGCTAGATAGATGTTGCAACCATCTTTATTGTCTCAAAGTACAAACCTCTAAGTACTTTATCTACCTGGCCTTCAACTACAGGACTTAATACTGCACATTAGGGCTACCAGGAGTTTCTAAACTCTGAACCTCCTAAACCCAAAAGCTCTACTGAAGGCAAGTAAGCACTTGACAAAGATGAATTGGATCATATAGAGCCTTATTGTCCTCTGATGCTCCTGAATGACTCAAACCAAAATGAAAGCAGACAAAAAAAACCAGAAAGGATGTCAATTCACCCTGGAAGGGTAATTAAGGCATAGAAATTCTTTCCCCAGCTATTTCACGTTAGCTCCTATTATAATTTGGATACCTCAAGACAATCTCTCCATTGAATGTGATTTCTTGTTTTACACATACCTGTTAAAACACAGTCTGAAAAAAAATGAGCAGACACTGTCAAATTAACTGATTAAAATAATTAATACCACGGAGTGAGTAGGGATGGATTTCCCACCCCCCCCCCACCTGTGTATTTTTCAGTACAAGAATGGGAGGACATCAAGTTATGTCAGCAGATGAGAAGTTCAAAATGAACAAATATTGTTCTCAAAGCTGTATTTAAGCTGTGTAGCATCCTGTCTGCAGCAGGTTGTAGACGTTTAAATCTTACATGGCTTCTAAAAATGACTGAACAAATTCATGGGAGAAAAATCCATTGAAGACTCCAAAATACAGAATACATAGGCTATAAACTGTTGGAGATTTCTATAGTACTGGGTGAAATAACGCTACGTGCTTGTCCTCTGACGCTCT
>NW_010120354.1:49613-52072 GCF_000699245.1 Pterocles gutturalis
GCATTTGCTTGCTGGCATTGGTCTGTACTAGTTCCTTTTTAGTACAGGACACTGTCAAGCCCTAGGAGACCAAAGAACTTTTGCTTGTAAAAGGAGGAACGGCTAAGGGAATCAAAAGCTTGGAGAAACAAAGTGACTACAGGAGGCAGCAAATGTGATAAAAGGGAGGAATGTCAGGTTCAGAGTATCAAAGATGGAAAAATAAGAAAGTGAAGGGTGCTGTTCCATAAGCTGCAAAACACTAAAAAGTACTTGAAAATACCTGAGGGACCTGATAGATAATTCCCAGGGGCTCCAGTCAGGGACAGGTGGTTGAACTAAATGAACTTGTGGTTTTACTTGATGCTGCCATTTGTACATTTTTCAGTGGTGTAAGTTGTTGAACATTTGGCTGTTGGCATAATCTGCTTAGAATGTGAAGCAACTGAGTGTAGAAACATTGTGATTTGATAATTAGGCATTGCATTTCTGTAACCCCAAAAAGCAAACTTTTGAAGGAGGAGTATGTTTAGGAAAGGGAGGGGAAAAAAACCCCTAACTGTTTTCTCATCACAGTACACTGAGAAAATGTTTAGACTGATATATAACCTTAGTAGTGTTATGTTCTGTAAAATTGGCAAGGGCTTACTTCTTAGTCTGAATGCTATGCTTGTTTTGAAATTTAAATAATAAACAATTTATAAATGTATATATTTTAGCTTAAAATTACATTTTGTCGGATTTGGCTGTTAATAAAAGCCTGTGGTGGAATCAGCACACTGTCCATCCAGAGAAAATATGAACAGGACCACACAAAATGCTTCCACTGTGTCATTTCTTTTACTGCTGTTCCATTAAAATAAACTCCTTGCCACAGAACTTAGTTGTCATTTCCCGCTTCTCAAAAATATCGCAAGTAGTGTAGTTTCTAAAGCTTTTCCACTTCTAGCTTTGGTACCTACTTGACGGTATTTGCAGATGATCCCTTTATATTCCTCCCTGTCATTCCTTTTCAGCCATAAAAAGGATCTTAAATATCCTTTACTAATTGCGGTTTTTTTGGCCAGCACTGCGTACAACTGGACCTGGGCTAGTCAGATAGTGTCATATTCATCTTGGTTTCTGCCAACACTGATTTCAGAAAGAAAGTGCTTTTGATCTTTATGTATGGTTTTTTTCTGTCCATGTCTACTTTAGCATTTATTGAGATAAATTCTTCTTGAATTGTATCTTCTTCTGGTTACAGTGTGCTTTTTGTTGTTCTCCTGGATTTTATAGCTTACTGAGCTCCACTAAAGTAAAAAGACTTTATGGGCGTATGGTTTCATGTCTACTTTAGCATTTATTGAGATTCTTCTTGAATTGTATTTTCTTCTGGTTACAGTGTGCTTTTTGTTGTTCTCCTGGATTTTATAGCTTACTGAGCTCCACTAAAGTAAAAAGACTTTATGGGCATTTGTTGGACTGGATCATTAACTTATACTTGATTGTATGTTTGTGCTATCTCCTATAAACTGTGCCTGTGTCATTGCCATACCTTCTAGGCTTTATTAAATCTGTAGAACCATGGATGTATTCTTGATTCAAAACTAGTTTTTGTTTCATCTAACAATGGGATTTCCTTCCCTTTTTTTACAAGGTAGAGAATAATTATCTAATTTGTGTTTTCAGTGCTCCTGAGGTTTTTCTAAGTTACTTTTCTCAAGGCAAGAGCACAAGTAGAATTTGTTTTGAAAGCAAAGGAACTCTTTTCATAGAGAAATATTTTATGATTTCTGCTTCATATGTACAAATTAAAACTCACAAAATTTCTTTGAATGTCATCTTAAAACACCAAAATGTAGGTGGTGATACCTTCAAATCACTAATGCCCAGCAAGTAGTGAACTGGAGCTCTGGAGGTTTAGGATGAGTTGTCATGTTAGTTTATTATTCAGTGCCACCAACTTCAATATTTCCTTTGGCATTATATTACCTTCAGAGTAGGTAGATGGAATTAAGCTGTTCTCCGTAAGACTCAACTGTAGCATCATGTTTCAGAGATGGTGCCCCAAATGAGAAGAATACATGAGATCGGTGTCCTAATAGAGCTGTATTTCTCTTCTGGTAACAATACCCAGTAAAACATTACCTGTGCTGTTAACATCCTTAACAAAAGTTTCTGTTTTAAGCGTGATTCACAATGCTTTTTAGTTTGCAAATCAACTGACTTCACCTCTTAAAATCCTGGGACCAAATAACAGTGCTCACTTGCTCCTACGGTTAATGAATACTTACGCTATTTTGTTACATTTTTCTGTGCAGATAGTTTCCAACACCTTCCCTTAGTTTACAAGGATGTGAATAATCTGCATTTACGTGCACTGCCAGTAGTGTTCACAAGCTGGCATGTAGGTAATACTAATGCACAGGGTTGTGCTTGAAGGCATCACTTCTGCTATGCTCGTACCCTCCACTGTGCCAACAGCTGAGAGCTGTGAG
>NW_010120354.1:52088-52487 GCF_000699245.1 Pterocles gutturalis
TGTTCATCCATGTGAACAACACCCGCGCCCACCGCCCCCAGCCAGTAAAAGCATATAGGAAAAATAAATTTGTCATAGGAAAAGTACAGAAAAGTGATTACTTTCATACAAGACTACAGTAAAGGCACTGTTAGGCTACACTTTGCTAATGCTGAAAAAACAGCTTTCAAAATCAGGGGGTTTTGTCAATGATAGTGGGCCTGAGGACACTTCCACTCAAAGAGGTAGGATCAAAACTTTTTTTTTTTTTTTTTTTTAAAAAAAACCAAAACTGCTGTAATGTAAGCATTTTTAATAATTCTGTGAGTGGATGAGACAACACACAATCATAGAATGGTTTGGGTTGGAAAGGACCTGAAAGATCGAGTTCCAACCCCCCTGCCATGGGCAGGGACACCT
>NW_010120354.1:52529-132565 GCF_000699245.1 Pterocles gutturalis
AGGGATGGGGCATCCACAGCTTCTCTGGGCAACCTGGGCCACTGCCTCACCACCTGCACAGGAAAACATTTCTTCCTTACATCTAATCTAAACCTACCTTCTTGCAGTTTAAAGCTGTTACCGCTCATCCTATCACTCCACCCCCTGATCAAGAGTCCCTCCCCATCTCTCCTGTAGCCCCCTTTCAGCACTGGAAGGCTGCTGTAAGGTCTTCCCGGAGCCTTCTCTTCTCCAGGCTGAACAACCCCAACTCTCTCAGCCTGTCCTCGTACGGGAGGTGCTCCAGCCCCCTGACCGTCTTCGTGGCCTCCTCTGGACTTGCTCTAACAGGTCCAGGTCTTTCCTGTGCTGGGGACTCCAGAGCTGGATGCAGCACTGCAGGTGGGGTCTCATGAGAGTGGAGTAGAGGGGGAGAATCACCTCCCTTGGCCGTTATATCATTGTGCTGTATCATTCTCAAAGAATTCAGTGTAAATAATAGTAAAGGGATGTGCTGGCTGATACACAAGAGATGTGTGTTTGAACTGCACTTTCTACAGTGAATTACTCGTTAAGTCTCCAAACATAGCATTTTTCACGTTATTTATATTGTGAAATAAAATAATAGTAAAATAGTTGTTGAAGTAGGTTTTTGACTGCTAAAAAAAAGTAACTTTTTTTTTAAATCTTGCCTAAACAACACACCATTTCCTTTTGTTATTATAGGGAGGGCAAATCAAGCAGCTTCTTTCTTTTTCTGTAGAACTTTGCTTCTAATTGCAAAGTATAGCTTCAGGATTTGTGCGATTGTTTTGTGTCTAATTCTTCTAGAGAAGTTTGCAGGCATTGTGATACTGAATGCTTCAGTTTATGCTTAAAGGTGCTTCGTCTTGGCATTCTAATCCAAATAATGACACTTTGCTTTTTGTTACTCATACATGTTTAGCAGAATGAATCTCACGAAAGTCAGTAGTACAACTAGAATTAACATTGAATAACATACACAACATTTGTCAGAAGTGTCTTACTGTTACAAGTGCCTCCATTATTTAATTTAGAGGCTATCTCATTAGTGTGTGTTTAATATGTTGTATTGACATATCAGAGATCTATATTTTCTAGCCTTCACTCAAGACTTAATTTTGCAGCAATGATGGCTATTGAGGAGAAAGTTCTTTTTATTACTTTGGAAATAAGAATTACAGGTCAGAACGGCATCAGATTTTCTGAAATAAAAGCGTTCAGAGTATAAAATGTGCAGAACATTACAGGTGCTTAGCTTTGACATTTATAGGCAATCTTGTCAAAACTTGCAAAAACCAATCTGTACCAAAGACTGTATTTTCTAGTCTGCTGAGGAGGCTTACAATACCAAGAACACTTTGGAGTAGGAGTTTTCATGGGAAAAATATTCCCTACATGGTAGAAAGCTGACAGTCTGCTTTCTCTTATACCTGCAGTCTCCCTCATCCTGATGTAAGGTGAGGAAGGGACTGTGATAAGAAGCCAAGAAAAAAAATAATTTATGCAATAGAAAAAAATAATTAAACATCTAAGTAATATGAATAGTAATATTAAAATATGTAATGTAAAATATTCTGAAGGCCAGGCTCTTATTGGTGTAGTAGTCTTTCTTGAGGAGAGGAGACAATGTTCTTTTGGCTTCAGCATATAGGTAGAAACACGGTTTCTATCAATAGCAAATCAATTTTGGTCAGTTGATCAGAGGATCTTGTCTCGGTGTGCTTATCATGCATAGGAGGTGAACTTAAGAATGGCAGAAAAACGCGTAGTTTTGCTAGATTTCTGACGGCCCTTCCAATATTTTATTTAAGCTCTCTTCTGTGATAACTTAGAACTTGGCAGAAATACTATCTAAAATAAGTAGAATAACAGGGAATCAGTTTCCCCACAATTGGAATGTAGTTTAGGTGAGCCAAATTCTAAGAGAGGACGCGTATCAGAAAACCTGGAATGATTTTTCACTGCACTCATCTGAGCCCTTTGAAGCCTCAGGAACTTGAGTTATTCCCATACCTATGTGAAAGCTCTGGCCTAGATCACAAAGTCAATTTAGAGGCTTAAATGTTATCTGAGAGCCCCGCTCTGTTTCCTAATACACTTTTTTGACCTCCGTAACTCTCACTCTGTCACCTGGCTGTATCTAAAAACCATAGGACCTGTATTTTCACTGGTTCATTTCCTCTGGATATCTGTGGACTCACCTACATCTGATATTAATTAGCAATTATTATGAGTCACAGGTGTGTGTTTATGAAAAAAGAGCAGAGGAAAATGCTCTGTCCTAGTTGTTTAGGCATGTTGCTCGGTATGGGGAAAAACTGTGTTCTCTTTCCTGTCCTTCAAGTAGGTCAGTTTAACATGAAAAATCAAGAAACTGTTTTCCTTTCTTTGCTTTCCTCATTCTTGCACCCTCTCTGACCTCCCACGTGGTTGCTGAGGCATGATGTGGAGCGATGGATGTGGATTCAAATCGCTCTGGATCAGAAAGGTTAGTGAACTCTGGCCTCACGCGTTTGTGGCGCATAAGGGTGAGAGGGAACTCGGCTGTCCAGACAAATCCCAGGGCAAGGTCCTTCTCAAGGAGAGCTCCTTCCTGTAGCCTGGAGTCGAATGTTTAAGAGCATATCTACACCTGCCCCAGGGTCTGTCTGCACACCAGTCCTGAAGCTAGGCAGTGCTGGAAACCCCAGCACAGGTACTGGTGTTGTGGATTTACTGGCTGGAATTCTGTTAGCATCGAGTAAGCATACTCTAGTTCCAGGGAAAAAGCGAATCTGTATCTGAGGCATTTGCTGTAGACAAGTCTTACACAGCTCCAAGCTCAACTTGCTTCATTTGAGGACTCTTTTCTGAAGTTCTGGTCTCTCACCAGTCATTGCCAAGGGAACTGAGATAGCCACCTTGGGACTGTGGTGTGGCAAAACAACAAAGTTTTGGGAGCTGTTTCGGTGAGTGCCTTCTGTGATATAGCTCTGTTTCTGTGTGAAAGCTCTGTGATGTTGCATCTTTATGTTAATTGTGACTTGGGCTCAGTGTTGTTGCCATGCAAGTCCTGGTAAGCTGGAAAAGGGAGAACAATTTGAATTTTCCTGACTCTTTTTTAGTGTAGAGCACTGAGGAAAGGTGATGTTACCCCATGCTATTAAAATATGTTTTAAAAGATTTCATATATTTGCGATTACTGTAGTGATGCTGCTTCTCCTGAAAGGTAAACAATACATTCCTCAATGTGAAATCCCACACAAATGGATTAAGCGCAGATTGTGACTTACACTCCCTTTTTTTTGGAAATAATTCTGATTTTTCTTTCAAATTGGCATAAACTGTTCTTGAGCAACAAACAACTTATTTTCAGCTTACTCCACCCTCTTTTCCTGTATTTCTCGTGCTTCTAAAGGGCAGTGGGAATACAGTTAGCCAATTAATCACTAAATAAGAGTCTTTTAAGTCCCTTGCTGTATGAGTTTTTGATGCAGATAGGTTTTTTTTCTTGGACAACATGGGCTAAATAAGCTTGAACTTAGCAACTTGTCACGTGTCCTGGCTCTTATGTACCAATAGAACAAGTCTCTCAATAATTAAAAAACTACTTTCTTGCTGTAGAAGACCCAGCCCACTGAGATTATATGCTTGAATCAGTGGGGGTTTAGCTGCATCACTCTTACAGAATTTGGTGCATCAATACTGCTTAGACTAATTCATATGAATGAAGAATTCAGAACACAGACTTATTTTCTTCATTTACAAGTTTATTTAATATCAGTAAGGTTTTGGGCATAAATGGTATTTGGGTGAGCTTCTGCAGTTTGTAGACATTTCTCACCCCTGCTTTCAACAGAATTGTTCCAAAGCTCTAGTCAGGCTCTTATTTTATAAAGGAATAATATTACTACCATCTGGAGAATTTTTAAATGTTTATTTCCTTATGTACTCAGCAGATATTAGGCCTGCTGATAAGCTGCTGGACACTACTGTGGCATACTTTATGCAGGTATAAAAGCTAGATAGATGTTCTATGTGTGTACCAGAGTAGCCCCTGCATCGCCTCTTTTCCAATTTTGGTGAAAAAAGAGGTGGTGTTGCATCCAGGCCCAGCAGTCACCAGCTGCCGAAAATAGCTCCAGTTAGTGGTTGGAGGTGGAGTGAGATTGATTTTCTCTGTAAAACTAGATTTGCTTACTTTCTTCAGTTGTGTGAGGTGTTGTTCTCTATCAGTTCAGAATTTGGGATCTGGATTAACTGGAGTAACAAACAGTTGTTGACACTGCATGACTGAGCTGGTGTTGCTACCAGAACTCATTTTCTCCCGAGAGGGCATGTCCTCATCTACTATAAGCCGACATACTGCCATTAAGTGTAGAACTTCTAATGTTTCTACTGCTTAGCAATAAGAAGGCAGAAAGAGATTTTTTTAAAAAAAAACCAAAACTTTAATAGAAATACCTAATATTCTATAGCATTTTTTCAAGCTGTAAAATTTAATAGACTAATACATTATTCTATGGGATACTTATTCTTCCTCTGCACTCTGTGGAGGAATAGCATTACCCATTTTAATATAATTTCAAAGAGATTTTTTTTTTAGAATCCTTCCAATTTTCTGCTTCTCAACCAAGCAGATAGACCCTAAATTAGGATTCATAATTAGTTTTTTTCCTATTGTTTGTCATTATTGCTATCTCACTAACAAACCAACATCGTTACATTTTTTTAATTTAATTTGACAGTCATAGTCATAGAAACTTTTTTTTGCAATGATAGAGATAAAGGATTAAAGACACCTTTTCAGTCATCAGCTCCAGTCCTCACTTCTATCTTATATATGCATATAGAAGTATATTGGTATTATGTATATTAGTTTAGATACTATCAATGTATATCTACTGGAAGGAGTCTTAATCTAGACTAATCTTCTCACGGTTGATACCAGATTTACGCTGGTATAATTATATTGATTGAAGTGGCTTCATTGGCTACAACAGAATTACTCTAATTTGCAGCAGCCAAGGAGATCAGGTACAACAGTCATACGTTGTTGTGCTGCTTATTGCATATCAGTGTAACAAGGCTGGTTACTGAGGACAGTGATTCCGTTCCTTCAAGAATACTGTAAAATGTCTTTTAAACTACATTGTGTGTGTTTCTACAATTAGTAAAATACAGTTTTATAAATGACATTTTAGTAGCAAGACTTCAATATTTGTGTGTAGTCTCTCTTTGCTCTTGCATGTACAACAAAAACCACTACTGACCAATTTTCTATATGTAGCTTATGTTATTTAGTTTGAAAGAAATCTACGTGTAGTCTGTATTCTGAAGTTAGGAGTTCTGCAGTCTTAATAGGCTGCAAAATCTCTCAGCCAAAGGAAATCAAACTCTTTAAGGCAAAAAGTATTTTCCTTGAATATCTGTGTATTTGTTTTTATTTTTCTTGTTACATTACTTTTCAGATTTTTTTTTCTGGCAGGTCTGGTGGTGTTTCATGATTAAGTTTAGCATTAGGAATTCTATCTATACATTTTTCAAGACACAAATGGTAACAAGGTATACTGTACTACTATAAAACATTGGAGCATGCGTTGCTTTAAGATGCAGCTGATGGATATTCTGTCTTAGAAAAATGGACGTGTGCTTTTCTTGATAAATGTGTTACTCGTATTTTAGAACACACTTGAACATCAAGTGTTCAATTTGAATTTTCCACCAATATTGAAATAAATCACTCTTAGCAGCCATACCAAGAGGTGATTAGGAAAGTAGGTGTGGTGGTAACAGTACCACTAAGCTTTTGTACTCCCAAGCCAGCATATTGGTTCCTTGAATGCCTTTACAAACTGATGAAACTATGACTAGTCCGGAACTATTTTAAATTCTTGTAGTAATCATACTGGCTATGATCTGCCTAAAGGATCGAGCGGAAATAACACATTCCCTGCAGGGTCCAGCTAGGCTAGCTCCTAAAATTGTAAGATCAGGAGCTTATTTTATGGGGTCTTATGCTGTAACTTTGAAGTGTATGTTGATCTTTCAAAGCCACTGAAGGAGAAATTGAGCTGTACCAATCACGGGCATTGAAAAATCTTCAGTCAGAACTCCCGAAAGTAGATTATGTGAATGCCCCTCGTACTCAAACACTGTTGCACCCGTGTGTCAGATAATATTAAACTATATGGTCTAACAGAGAGCTGTTCAGGGAAGCACAGAGCTCACTTGACTTTGGAAAGAACAAACTATTGGGGGTTTAAGAGGAAGAGTCTCTAAAATCTAGTCTAGTTTTATTAGTTAAGCTGATAAAGCTGAAACTCCTCTTTCAAGGTCTCTTTCAAAATATCATTAAAAAGTTAAAAACTCATTAAATCCATGATCACAAAAGCATTTTACAGTAATTAGTAAACAAAAGGTACTGTGTAAGTTTATTGTATCCTTTCATATGTTATTCAAATTCATCTGGTAGCTGGGAGAGACATAGGTGAGTTATTTAGAGTTTAGCTTGTTTTATCTCATGATAGCTCTGAAAAATGTTTCCAAAGTTGGGAAGAGATGGTTGTGTTTGAATTGTTCTTCAGGAACAAGTTAGCAGCCTAGACATCACCACTACATGTGGACTTGTTCAGCCATTCGACCCCTTCTCTTTACCCTGTGCTAGAATACTCTTACTAAGGAGATGTTGCCAGGAGAGGAGGAATAAGCATATAATGCCACTCAGAGAGTGGCTTTTCTGCTGACAGAGTTTGGGCTGTTGGTTCTCTTGTTGGTCTGCACCTTTAACTTAAAATGTGATTTTTAAGTTAGAAGACAAAAACTGGAGGAAAAAAAAAGAAGTGTCTTAACAACAAAGTGCATGGAAGTTTTCAGTTTTCTAAGATAACATCGGTTCACGTAAACCACCACACTACAAAGTTTTACAAAACTTCTGCTCAGCTTCCAGCTGGCAAAAGTAACCGTATTTTCAATAGTAGGAAGGTGGTGGTCGGTTCACATAAACCACCACACTACAAAGGATTTCAGAGTTTTACAAAACTTCTGCTCAGCTTCCAGCTGGCAAAAGTAACCGTATTTTCAATAGTAGGAAGGTGGTGGTTGTGCTGTTTTGCATTGCAGAGTGTTCCATATCCCATGTTGTGTCATGTCTTGGAGTAGGTCAGTATGAAATCAAGAATGAAAGAAATGAAACTTTGAAGATATTTGTTTTTTCCAGCTCAGTAACTTAATACTTCATCAAGGGCCTTCTGGGGGCTGATGTGAATGTGCTGCAGCGAAGAGAGCAGCCAGGGAGGAACTCTAATGAGTCCTCAGTATACATTCCTGCCTGCCTTCAAACAATTTGGCGGCCATAATTTCTTAAAACATTCCAGCCACTCATCTCTCATTGTCTTTTGTGGTTTGGACGGAGGATTGTTGATTGTTGGACTGGTTTTGAGGTAGTCCCTTGAGTCAAATTGTGGATCCTACCTCACACATTATCATCTGTATTTGCATATAATTGAGACATAAGCTTTCTGGCAATCTGCAAAAGGAATGCTGTAGAGCTGTTGTTAAATTTTCTAAGAACAAACACAATAGGAATGCCATCCTAGGATGTAGGTCAAGAATTTGTCCATGGAATATTCTTTATTAAATCCAGTGAAACCCTCTGGAGGTTGTTAGATATGAGTTAAAGGAAAGACCTGTGTCCAAGACTTCCTTCAGTGAACTGCAGGGAGTAAGATGAAATGAGATTTGGATCTCCTTTGCCTCTACACTTGATTTTTTTGAAACTAAAATAATTCCAGGTTTGTTCATTTTTTATTTTTGACCTTTCCTTTTTTTTTGGAAAGAAGCACCAAACCACCCCCAAAACCAGGGTGTCACTTTTGTAAATAACATCCATGCATGAGAGTGTGTGTATGTGTGTTGGGGGTAGGGGGTGAGCGAGACGGAGAGCAAGAAATCACAGAGGCACTTTATACTGAACATTGCTCCTGCAGCAGCTAGTAGTGTGAGAGTTGACTTTAGCAATGACTTACATTACATAATACCTCCCATCTCTCTGCAGATGTGTGAGTTTGTTTAAATGTTTTATGAGGTTTTTATTACACTGTAATATAGTCCCAACCCCTCTGCAGTTGCCAGTTTGGTCACAAAATATAATAAATTTTAAAATACCTAATGCTTCAGCTATTCAATAATTTTCTGACAGGGCCCCCAATGCAATTATGGTACCACTGTGTCACTGAACTACTTTTGTTTGGGATGTGTAGAACAGCAGTTTTAATTCTCTCATCTTGTTCTGCAAAATCCCTGCGCTGAAGGAGATTAGAATGCTCGATACGTTTGTAAAAAATTACTGTTCTCTGTTCCTGTCTTTCATGTGGTGTGATACAATAGCAGGCTGCGTAACGATAACCAGTGCTTTCCTACTCTTTGGGTTTGCCATGCCTAGGTGATTTGTGGTATATCTCAGCTATGGTGTTTTTCAAGGTTCTGAAACAAACTACATTCATGGGAAGCATCTGTACTGTATGCTGATATGCTGCTTCTCACCCCAAGTTTATGTTGGAGGCCACTGAACATTAAACACCAGCTCATGAGAGACCTGACCACAGGCTGGTCTGGTCTTCGCTTTACATTAGAGCATTAGTATCAATAGTATTAGAGCTCAGTATCCCATTCCCTCAAATTCTTAAATTTTTATAAAAGGGAGGAAATTCATTTTCTGAAATAAAAAAGCACAACCCTACACTTAAAAAATAGACTTAATTTATAAACAGATTATAATTTTTAAATAAGTATTTCAAAGAACACTAGAGGAAAAAATATATGCATAAGGAAAGTGATTCCCTATTTCCAGTTTCCAGTTTTTAGTTCCAGTGAGGCAGCTTTCTGCTAGACTCTGAATGCTGTCTGGAGGGCCAGTGGTCAGATCTTGATTGAGAAGGCCAATTTTCCATTTTGAAATCTCTCTCAAAAAGGAATGGCTCCTGGGATGCAGAAGCAGGCAAATAGTGAAATAGTATTTCAGCAGTTATCCTCCTAAAGAGCTCATATTGCTTGGTGGGAGATAGACTGTTGGAAACAGCAGCCTTAACTTTTGCGTGAAGTCTCTGAACTCAGGAAGATGAAGGTACGTTTACAGAACTGTGAGGAATATGAAAAATCTGTATGATTTCTTTGTAGGATTACTTGTTTACAAAGACAGGTAAGAATAGAAACCTTTGGTTTCTGGCATTAAGATCCAAAATTCTACAGAAGGAAAGGTATGTGTGATTTTCCACAGTTAGACTCTTCAATGGACTTTCCAGCAGATAAACTACTGTCTTCCACATTAAACTACATTTTGTACATTTCCCTGTTAAGACAACTTCTATTAAAAATACATTGACGAGATGCAATTAAAAATTCCATACTTTTAAATTACATCTGTGAAGTGCCCAATCCTCAACGACATCTGTCACGTAAAACAAATGGTCTTACTTTGGCCTACAGCCTTCTGAATGGTCTTTGTAATAATAGGCTACTCAATGGATTTGGGTCTCAATGTATCAAATCTACATCTTCTATATAAATATCTATCTGTCTATTGTTTAGAAATATAAAAATTGTTTCCCTAACATAGCTCTGTCAGTTTTAAACTCATTTGTAAATTCTTCAAGTCACCTCAGCAATAACAATATCTTACATTTCATTCAGAGGACACAAAAGGTAGTTTTTTACTACTAGGGATTACTACAGGGATTAATAGCCTTTGCTGATTTCACACAATTAGCCAATGTCTCAGTAGGGATAAGAACCCCTAGACCAAGCTGTATCCTCTGGTCTGTAAAAAATTGCAACATAAAGAGCTATGGTTTGTTACGGTGTGCTATTTCAGATGGTAGGTATCTCAAATTCAGCAGGGTGGTGTCAGGTAGCAGGATGGGATGTTGCAAAGAACTGCAAGAGTTAATGTGAAATAATGTTGTGGTTTTTTTCCCTCTGGATCAATAATCACATGCCTGTGTCCCCTGATGGTATTGTAAGATATGAAAGCATTGCCCACACATTTTATAAACATTGTGTGTATGTATCTGTACCAGCTAAGATTATATTTTGAATAATTAGATTATCCTTTGATAACTTAGGTATGATACATTTCTATTTTTGTTCTGCTCCTCTGTGAGGTGTCTTTTGTGTGTGTAAATAGTAATTTTCTGTTGGTTTATAGCTAGTTGTGTCGATTGAATACTTGTGTATTTCTACAGTGCTCTACTTTTGGGGTAAAAGATAGCATATGCTTACACTTTTTTATTGTTAGTGGATAAAACACAGTTATCCTTACGTGGAAAGGAGTCAGTGAGATGTTCAGTTCAATAGAGTGTAACATGATATGAAACACTTTGGTAATTTGCTGGTTTTCCCCCCTCTGAAAATGAAATATTAGAAATCTCCGTCTAAGCTGAGAAGAAAGAATTTCAACTTAATATTAGCCAGGTGAAACAGTTTAGAAGCAAGGGTGAGATGGGAGATTTTCTAATTATGGCTTTTGTGACTTGGGTGAAGAGTGAGTGTGCTACCACAGTGTACATATCTCACTCGCAAGGTGTTGGGATTGAAGGTACTGAAAGAAGGCTGTGAAGGCACAGGCAGTACCTCAGCATGGACGCTGGTTTGTGAAACAGGTGTGAAGGGTGTAAGATCTCCCCGTCCTCAGCTGGTGTATAGTTCAGTGGGAGTTAACTCCCATTGACATAAGGGTTGGGAGAAAGCAAGGGCAGAGATTTTTGGCTGGTGCTTTATTTTCTTCTCTGTAGTTTTGTGAAGAAAGGAGCCTAATTTAGTTAGAGGCTTTCCTCAATTCAGAAAGAGCCAGCCATCTCCTATGCTGCTTTCCACCATCTGAATGGGAATTGGGCAGAGGGCCCAGGAGCCACATTCTCTACCTTAACCCAGTGACGCCTGAGGAAGCAAAGAGTCCTCTTCCAAGCAGTTGCAGTGGGAAAAGGCCAGCAGCTACTTAAGAGTGCCCCTTAGTCGCATTGCAGTTACTTTGGGGGCTAGAAGGGAAGTAGTAGAAGGCAGCTGGGAGAGCTGCCAAGTGTCACACTTTTGTCAGCTTTGTCACACATTCCTTTAATTTAGGATTTGGCTCTGCAGCAGGAAGACCTGAAGTTTTCCATATTTCCACTTGGGGACACTGTGGCACTCTTGAGCCATAAATGTGGAGAATCTCCTCCCTGTTGGATCCCGGGCAGAAAGGAGCTCTTGGGAGGCAGAAGTTGCAGCAGCATATAGGCAGGACCGTTTCCTATTGTCCTCGTTGCCTTTGCTTTGCTCCAGGTGACTGAAACAACCTCGAGCATCCCAGGAACTTCCTATCACTCCTCAACTAAGCAGGTTCCCGGGCAGCCCTGGACGAGCGCTGACAGATCTGCATCCCAGTTCTCCATCCAGCTGGGAGCACCTGTTCCAGGTGCTGAGGTTGTGTAGTTCTTCACTTTGCCCTTCTCTTCAAGGCAGGGTGTGCTGACAATGGGATTAGGTTTTTGGTTATCAAAAATTACACTGGGGGGCAAACTGAAGACAAGTTTATACGAAACTGTTAAACAGTGAGAGAAAGCCAGGACAGCTGGACAAGTTAAAGTCATATAATCACTTTTGAAGATACACATGCGTCTTGAGGTAGCGAAGGTCTCCGATGGTGACAAAAACACTGGAGTTTTAGTTTAAAATGTGGTTGTAACAGCATATTAATTCTTACTTTGTTAGGTAACTGGTTTATTATTAAATTCAATACAGTTAAACTATTGGATTTTCTATAGCAGTACCTGAAAGAAAGTGCCACTTTATTTCTGCCTTACTGCATTACTCTTTCAGTGTGTAGTTTGGACCATAATTCTCTTGTTCACTTGGATTTGAAATATTGTGGAGTTCAGGCTAAATAACATTCCTTTTCCTAGTTGGTTCGATGCTGGTAAGGTGGCTATTAAATTTTACGTATTACTAGAGTGGCACTAAATTGGAATGCTGGGGGTTTTGTACAGTTCTATGTATGTTTAATATAGGTTAAAGGATAACTTCCGAGACCTCGCATTGACTCTCACTTTTGTCACAAACCTAAATGTAGCTTCTTTCAGAGAGAACAGGCAGTGGAGATCGCTTCTTTGAAGGGGCTGAAGGGAAAGATAAACTTGCCATTCTCTCTCATTTTAACGATAGCGAGTGACCTGCTTTGCCTGCAGCAACAGTCCCTGGGGCCCAGACATCCACTGGAAGCAAAACTGACCACAGTGACCCACCTCAGCTCTGCTTCTCGGTCGCGGGGGTGTGGATTGGTATTGGTTTTCAATTTAGACAAGATGTTGTGTGAGTCACCCTGCCCCCTGCCCTCCCACCAGTGCTATGAATAATAAACTCAGGGAGAAGTCACAAGCCAACTGATGTGCTGCCAGGGCACGGCTCCTTCTCCACGCGGTCCTTTCCCTCTCTGCGCTTTGCTGGACCTGCAGGGCCTGTTGTGGGTGGAGGTGAAACACATCTGGAAGGGGCTGATTCAAATGGCACTGGTAAGTGAAGAAGGAGGTTCTAAACCTGACCCACCCTGGGGAAAAGGGGCTGAGGTCATAGGAGGGCAGAATGCAGAGTATTATTATGATGAAAAAGTGAAAAAAAATTACATCAAATGTTTGTTTAAGGATCAGGAGTCCTGGCCTAGCCCCTTTAGTTTGCCAAATATTACATGAAGCTACATAAAAACCAACTCTAACCTCTTACAGCTCTCCCATTAGGTCACATTAAGCTTTGGCAGGGAGGATGGTCCTACTTGGTGGTTTTCTGATTTGTGGTTTGAATTTGGCCAACCTTACTCACTTAAATTTATTTTATTTTGTAAACGCTCAATGATAGAGTAAAACTCTAGAGTAAACTTGTTCTGGCCAACATTTATTGTGGAAACATTCCGTATTATCAAGAGATCTTTGCAGAACAGCTAACAAATTAAAACAAAGCATTTCAAGCACATATTGAAGTTCTTTTTGTAGATGAAGGAAATGTACTGATGGCTTCAAGCCATCACTTTCGGTTGTTAGCCACTTCTAGCCCTCTGGGCTTTTATAAAAGTGGTGTCTTTTCACTCACTCCTTGAGGACAGCAGGCTCTTCGGCTGTGGGGCAACCAGGGGAATGAATCAAAATATGGTATCCTTCTTTTAGCTTTAACTTTTTAACAAGTTAGTCTTTCCTTCCTTTATGAATATCTTGGTGAGCCTGTTTGCTCGCATGGAGGCTCAGTTTGACTGTTGCCATTGAACTAGGAAGAGCTGTTTAATGGGATGGTTTTGATTTGTTTTGTTTTTTTTTTTTTTTTAAATAATAGAAATGCTTTATTTAGCCATCGGATTGGTAGGTGACTACCTGTGGTAGAGTAATAGTCCTGTTCTTGCTGAGGACTATGTTCCTGTCACATACCTTCTCTACCTTTCTATCTTTTTTTCTAGTGAAGTTGCCAAGCTGTGTCACTGAAATAATCTTGCCATGGATAAAAATTTGTAATGTATGGAACCCAAATAACGAGAGCTGTGGGGCACTTGAGGTAGCCTTGCTTTTCAACCTGCTGCCTTCTAGTCTTTTCAGTTTGGAAATGTTGAAAATTTCACTTAGATGAAAAACATGCAAAGGAACAATTTGAAATGTTTGTAATGCTGTTTGAGGACTTGAAGACTGATGAACTTTCTTGATTTGAGGGATAAAAATGGCACATTACTTCTCTCTTTAAAAATAAGCAACAGTAGTGCATAGGGAGCAATAGCCGGATTATGATTTTATGTATAAGTTATATGTCAGAAATATGTCTCAAATTGTTTTAAGAAATATGACTACAGTTTTGACTTAGCAATTACAGTTATGTCCTGCCAAAATTCATCTTTTTATTCTGTGCACGTATCTTGCATAGACCAGCTCTTCCATTGTTTTGCCTGTGAATTTCGGCTTTGCACATAGCAGACTGACAGCCCTGTAATCTGGTGATTACACGGAACAGGTTCAATACACATGGCAGTGTTTGTACAATGTTCACATATGTGGCACTTAGCTAGGTTAGTCACTGTGCTTTTTGGCAGGATAATTGAACAAATACCATGCTCACTGATACCTCAACAGAATTGTTTCTCGTCCTGGATTTAGCTTGAAACAAGTTTAGATGTTCTTATACTTAACCTGTAGTGTCACCAGCAGTGTAGATTTAATATATTATAAAAGTAATTTGAAGAAATTTAGTCTCTGGGGATTTTTTATGCCCATGCACTCTTTGAACTCTTGGCTGGCTTTCTTACAAATGATGGCAATACAGCAATAATTATATTGATATGGTTGATTATCTGCTAGTCACTGGTAAAACAGCAGTCCCTTCTATGGGAGTCACTGTCACACCAGCTAGCGATGGCCTGGCTGGAGGCAAAGAGTGACCTAAAGATGAAAAATTCCTCTATTCTCTGAAACACTTGGAACGTTTTCTTCAGGTTAACACTTTTTCCTTTGATAGTGAAAATGCCTTTAAATACCAAAGCCATATTGTTGTGGCTGGCACTGACTCTACAAGACAGAGTTGGAGACGGGTTTTTTACAAGGAGACATGTCAGAAGTATGCTGAATTATTAAAAAAATGCAAAGCTGAAGATGCTTGCAGGGAGAGTTTTCCAAGTCTGTTTGTATGCTGTACAAATTGGCTGCCATATGACAATATTATTTCCATTGGTTTTTAAAGTATCTAGATAAATTTGTCTATGAAAAAAGCCATACAAAATCTCAATAATTTGTTGGATGGAAAGTATCTGTTGTTCATTAGTGGTTATCTTCTATTGTAGCTCATGATTTTGCATTTATGAGTTTGTAAAGTTTCAAAAGTGACCGAAGAGGTAGTATATGAAGTTCCTTCTTGCAGGGTCAGCCTGTGAATGTATCAGTTCCTCTAATTTGTGTTTAGCTATGCTAGCTAGCTTGCCAGAGGTTCGGATTAAATGCTTAACCACCATTATGCAAAAGCTGAGAAGAGGTCATTACTTCCAGTTGTATGAATGAGTAAAACTGAGGACTCTAAATAGAGGTTGTTTGGGTCAGTACTGGTGTCTGCTCCCAAAAACTGCTACAAAATAAGCATCATGTCGATCTGCTTGTATCTGGCGTGTTTTTGGCATAGAAAACTGTATACTTAGCTTCCTCAAAAATTTAAACAGAAATCAACTAGGGAATTGTGCAGTTTTTCCTCACAAATCATACTACCCCATTTGCATTATTACTCTGTATTTTGATTTCTTAACAAGCTTCTGTGACAACAGCATTTATACTCGTCTTGGCTTTTATTGTGCGCTGGCCAGATTTAGACACTCTTGCTTTTAGTATAGACTAGCTAGTGTAAACAGCCAGCACAGTGTAATGGCGGTGTCCTCATCTGTGATACCCCCCAGTTATGGAGAAGTGCTGTGTCTTTGCCTGGTGCCTCCCTGTAGTTAACCTCTGTGTGACAGTTGCTTATTGGTGCATAGGTCTACAAGAAATGTATTATAGGGGTAAATCTGACCTATAGTAGGTTGCAATGCCAGGGCTCCCTTTTCTTATTTGACTCCAGATTGATAAACAGTATCCCAGTTATGTTGATAGAAACATGTAGTCTCTGTGCTTAAGTTTATGATGCTGAATACAGTAAATAATTAACTGGAAGAAGCTAACAGAAGAAAGAAGTCTCCCTAAATTATAATTAGTGTAAAAAATACAAAACAACAATTGGTAGAAATGGTTGAATAGTATTGGATTTGGGAAGAACAGGCTTGAAAAGTTCACAAGGAAACAAATTGTAAAATGCCACTAATTCAAGCAAATGCCAAATGTTGCCTTGCTGTTAAGATGGGCACAGAAGCATTCAATGCGCTGCGTGGATACGTTGCTGTGATGATATACATCCATGATTTGAGAATTATCGTAATGGGTGCTGGTTTGTTACCTTGGAACACTTTTTCGTGCTTTTCAGCCTCAGGTACTATTACAGTTCAGATCATGGATATGCTTTTGAAACAAAATTTTCAGTTTGTATTGCAGTGAAGTCCCGGAGGACAAAAGCTGGATTTCTTTCGAGTGAAAGTTGTGCTCCAGGAGTGCACCTAGTGTACTCCAGACCCTACGGGTGTTCTGTCCACAACCCCAAACCAGAGCAATTCTGAAACAGAAACCGTCAAAAGGCATATATATGCGGGGAGATCAGGTCCTCAATGCTGTCAACATGGTAACTGCTACTTCAGTAGATACTTCAATGGTAGTTACTTCAGTAGACCGACTTCTGGTGTACCGCACTGCTTTCTAGCGCAGATGTAGTTGTAGTATCTCCTACCTTTGCCTCATGGTGTATCTAGTTCGTTCAGGGTGTGCTCGGTGAGGCAGATTGAGGCAGGTACGCTGAGAAATGCACTTTCCTGTGTAGTAATATTTATTCTGTTTGCTGTAATTCTCAGGCAACTCTGAGATACCTGCACAATACTAAGAAATAGCTTGAAATTCTACTGAGAAACCTTCTGCTCTTCTATGAGTTATGTATGGTAGTATTTGCTTTTTCTTTGAATGTTGCAGCTACCACTTTTCCCTTTTAAGACTCCCCTGTGGTGACAGTAAGCATTGCCAGTCACATGGCTGAGATTCAGAGCTGGGAGAACTGCCATAGTAAACTGAATTTGAACTCTGGTCTTCCCATGCCTCCACTGGGATCTATAACTGTCTAAAAGGCAGGTCTGGCCAGAAAATTTTTGTGTTGCAAAATTACTTTTGATGTGCAGCTGGCTATGTAAAACACTTCTTATTTGTTTGTCCAAATTCCAAAGCTGATTTAAACCACACCGTCTGATCAATAATGCAAGTTCTTTTAAAAAATAAATATTTCTCTTTCTTATTAGCTGATTTGATGGTAATTGAACCCAAGTGTTTTTGAACACTGGATGCAACCGAAGCTCTCCAATTTATTATAGATTGGCGAGCAGGCTGGTGAATCACTGTAAAGCCGTGTTGGGGCAATGACAAGCCTCAGATAAGTTGCACTTGTCAGGGTTTTGTATGTAATCCTAAAAAATGCATATTATTTCTGTATTAGTACACATTTTGTTTGTGACAGCATTACTTTTTAAAGCACAACATCTCTTAGATCTGCTGGCATGGAACTCTGGAGCTTCACTACATTCAAGCATTTGTCAGCTTAAACTGAAGACCTTGTCAGCCTCCTTGTTTTCAGGAACTTTGTTTCAGAAACCCAGTAACACAGCAAGTGAAAGCAAAAAAACGTGTAGGAAAATTTAAATCAATGACATATGTACTCATTTTGATAGTGCATTGGCTGGCTGTATTTTTTTAAATACACATTCTTAGAGGAAATGTGAATAAAATCTGTTGTTAAAACAGATAAAAGCAATGGAGATTAACTTATTTTTATTTTGAATGTATTTTAGTGTTCAGTTATAGATTTGTTAGTATACTTTCATTTAGAAGTTGTGAATAGGTTGCCAATAGAGTCTCACAGTTCAAAGAGCTGTAAGAATTGGAGTAACTGTCTACTGGTCATGCAAACAAAGCTCCTTGTCAGCCTGTTTACCTTTCAGTGTATAGTAAAGACCAATAGGATGTGAAATACAGCCAGATTCCATATGAAATTTATTTTGTTATGCATGGATACAACCATATGTGCATATACATTTTTCACTATTTCCAGAATTTAACAATTGTTATTTTTTTTTAACACTAATTTAAAACAGCTTTGGCAGAAGGATAGAGCTTTGAAGGATATTGTGTTCCTGCAATCTTTGTGAAAATTGGTAACTGGACGGAGACCACCACTAGTGCTCTCATTGAAGGAAATGCATTTGTTAGACCTCAACACTCATTTGTATTGTTTGTTCCAGCGGCAGATCCGTCAGCAAACACGTACCGACTGGCCAGGCAGCACATCTGTACCTCCCAGCCAGCCATAGCGTGTGCTGCTGTTCAACCAGCTACTAACAAAGTTGGCATGGAAGGTGTGACATACCTCTGGTTACGTGGGTGAGAGGGAGGGGAGAGAAAATCTTAAAAATGCTATGAAAAATGTTCTGAAATGTTTAAGGGGAGTAAAAAGTTCAGGAAAGAGATCAGAAGAGGGAAAGTGATGAATGAAAGAGGAGAAAGGGTACAGGAGAAACCAGAGTACTACGGAGTAGAGGGAGGAGAAGCAGGGACAGGGGGCACAGGTCTTGCAATGATTCACTGGTCACTGGATACAGTAGGTGACATTGGGACTGGGACCTCGGGTATGTCTGTCCCCAGGTTTATTCTCTGCTTCTGTCTGTGTGACCCTTAGCTTCTCCATATCTTTTATGTCCTTGTCTTCACCTATTTTGGGTTTGGGGTTATAGGCCAGGAGAAGGATGCAACCATTTTTACTCTGGGAAGACATTCTTGGAAAACACGTGGGACATAAGGACCAAGTGGAGGCAAGTTTAGTTTCTCTGCATGACTATCGCTTTCTCTTGGGCTTGCAAACTAGATTTTAGACTGGTCAACTTTACTGGGGAAAATGAATTAGAGGTCAGAGTAAATATACCTTCTACAGTCAACCTTACTCGTTAGAGATGTTCTGTCACAGTGGTTTTGAGCTTTCTGGTTCAGTTACATGTATAAATGAAAATCTTTTGATGACACTGTTTTTTCCAACAAAGCTAGTTTTTTTTTTGTAGTATTAAAAGGAAAAAGTCACTGTAATAGGTTAACAGTCTGAGCTGAAACGTGTTATCCTCTCTTTTTCACTTCTCGTTACTTTCTTACTGATTTTGTAGGGCAAATCTAAAGAAAGAGTATCTTTTCTTGAATGATTTTGTTAGAACTCAAAGATGTTTGAAAGATTCAGGGTTTTATTTTGGCCTGCTATAATGCTGTTGTGGTCTGACTTCTAGGATTTAATCATATTTTCTTTGAATAATTTTAGGATCTTGTTTTTAGTTTATGGAGCCATATTAAAAAGGGAACTGTGGAAATTAATACTGTAATTTTAAGGTAACTTAAATTATCTTCTGAATAATTGTTTTTTAAACTATATAGGCTGAGTTGATTCTAAATAAAAAGAAACTTTCCTGCATGGCTAATAAAACTCTCTGCCCGTGCTCACGCAGCCTCACTTTTTTTTCCAGACAACCTCGTGACTCACATTTTTTAAAGCTCTTTATTTTTTAGTGCATTTTTGCATTTAGCAAGGAGGACATAATTGGTGAGCTACTCATGATAGCATGAGGTATTCAAACGTGTTACATATAAACCAGTTTTCCTTTTAAGTTTCCAGTGGATCTCTCTTCCACTTGAATACTGTACCAAATAATTATTAACCTGACCCTGCTAGGACCCCTGAAACGTACCAGCATGACTCTTCAGCTAGTGTTGAAACCAGCTGCAATTTGGTTCAGTGTAAAATTTGTCCAAAGAAGGTTAAAAAGACACACCCCCCAAGTCCTGTAAGTATGTGGTCTTAAGAAATGCACACAGCTGCAGGAAAGAACTGCCAATTAATGTAATTTACAACAGGTTTCAAAATCTTGACTTACATTGTGAGCTGAATAGTGGGGCGAAACTCAGAAGGGGATGGTGTAGAAGTTCAGGCGAAGGATGCAGTGTGGCAGGGAAAAAATGGGTAAGCAACAGCTGGAAACTAACTTGAAAGAGGAAACAACCAAAGTGCAACTAGTCAGTGAGAATCCAGACTACAACGGATTGGGAAAGATCAGAAGTAGCCAAGAGGAGAGCTTTGTGGTATTGTGGCATGCAGCAGGACGTGAGCATGGTTGTTCCTTTTGACTTGGAAAGTTCTGTCCCTTTCTTGAAGTATGATACCTGCAGAATGAGTTTGGCACCTTGCGCTGTTTGCAAAATCTGAGATGAATAGAGATTTGTTGTCAAAGGTGGGAAGTAAGTGAACTCCACTGCTTTCTTCACCGTTCTGCTATCTGTGATTGCTTTGTGGCTGTAAAAGTTCTTTCCTTACATGAGTATCGAGGTGATTTTGTAATGACCTTACTAAACTATGTGTTTAACTACTGTGTGATGTGCCTCTGGAGGAGCATCTTTGGTTGTGTACACATAATATACCGCTAGATAAATACTTTTTTTGGCAGGTTGCTCATAAGTCATTTTATCATCACCTTTGCCAGTCATATGGAGCCAATCACAGCTTTCCCCATTCATTGCAAAAGAATGCAGAGCAACCCATTCAAAGCAGCCTGCAAACACTTGCTTTAACTGGTACCAGTTGCTTTGCTCATCCCTCATTAATTACTAATGGATGCTCTGGTCCACGTTTGCTGTAATGTCCACGCATGTGTCCTTCACGGCACCTGCTGACTGTGGGGACTGACAGTTCAGGACGATTTGGGGCAAATATGTGTGGGGAAGCCATTAGAGATCTCGTGATTAATTTGGTGGTTTTTTCTCATTAAAATTGGCTCTTCATTTTAGATCAGGAGTTTTTTCCAGCTGTCACAAATTTGAGAAATGTGTCACTTCTCATGGGAGAAAATTGAGATGTGTGAAGTTCCCAAATACTGTGGATCAGCTTAAACTTATCAAAACATTGAATATTCTTATAAGAAGAGGAATAAACCATTTTACAACCTGGAAGCAAAGGAAATTAATCTTCATGAGACTAGATATTACACAATATCTTGTTCATATTTGCATCTGCCTAAGGTGAAAACGTTTTACCTTTCCAATCTACAAATTAGGATGCTGGCAATGAAAGCATATAGGCTTTTGAAGACAGGAGAAAAAAATAACCATCTGAATTTATTTTTTACAAGGCATGACAAAGCTTGGTTTTGTTCCTCAGGTAAACTGTATCTTGGGGGGGACACACCAAACAAAACCAACCTTCTTTTGCAGAGGTTTTGATTTTACTTCAGAGTCTGAAAGTATTCCCCAGTGTTTCACCCAATGGAGGCTTTTAGACTGTCTGCATGGCAAGGACTCTTTTTCTTTTCTTTTTTTTTTTTTTTCCTGTTTGTTTGCAATAATGTGGCTGGAAATCAAATGGAGTGTTTGGGCTCTTCCATAGTATAGATGGCGTGATGATAAAAATCTAACAGTTTCTTCGCTGTTACTTTTACTTACAACTAATTTTGAAGAAGAGGGGGAAAATGGTCTGTAAGTGGTTCTTTTAAGGTCTGTATGGTTCTTGTCTTGTGACAAATGCACAGCAGTACAGCTGTCAGAAAATGTCAGCATGTCACTGTATTTTATATTTCTGTGGACTTTTTTTCTACTTCTGTTGAAATTTCTTAGGTTTATTTTGTACTCTACCTTCCACTACACAAAATAAAAATACGTAAACTCAGAAAATTTTATGGGAAAGAAAAGTGCACAGTGAAATTACACCTCACAATCAGTGGTTTTCGGCACCCTCGAGTTCTGTTGCAGTCAGAAAACAGGTAAGGCTGCATAGCAACTTGCACAGGCTTAGGCTCTATGAACATGCCTTATACGTATACTTCTAAGAAAGGTTCACCAATAAGAACTTCATATTTTTAACTGAGTATTTTATACAACTCATAACTTGAATATTTTTTAAGTCATGTAATTTTTGTTTGTTCCTATAGAGCCTCCTATGCTGGACTATTCCTATAAGTTAATACAATTACACTTGAGAAAAAAAATCCACTATGAAATTGTAGTGTAAGATAGAAAGGATCCATAGAGTTTGCTGTTCAAATTCAAGAAAAAAAATCAAAGCGCTTGTGACTACAGGTGAATGTGATTAAGTTTGTGATGATAGGAGCAATTAGCTAGTACTGCTATCTGAAATGCTGGTTTTTCTTTCTTTTTTTTGAAAAACAAATTAATCCTTTGGAAAATTGCATATTAAAGTAGTCTTTAGACTCAGAAGTTACTCTTTTCTAGATAGCTGAAACTGGATGTTGTTTGGTCTCATCTCTTCTTCACTCTCCAGATTAATTTTCCCACCTGTTTCCTCAGGTGTATGAGTTATGCATGTGTCTGTCTTGGTTAGGAGTGGATCACTCTCTTCTCATTTTCTCAAGTGGATACTTCTGCTGGTAAGGGGGAAAAACAATCAAGAACCTATCAAAATAACATGTCATGCAGATTCCGTTCTTTGCTAGACTGCTAGGATGTGCTGCATTTCATTTTTCCTGTTTATGCATTTTCTGTGCTTAACTAATTTTGGTCTTGTTTTAGGATCCATGTTTTTAGTAATGAGTCCAAGGTATTTCAGAAGTCTTTCAGTTGAATCCTGCTTCCAAGCAGAGCGAACTCTGCAGGGTGAGTTAAGGAGAATGGATGATGTGCAGAGTGAGAAATGGTAAATGCAAAGCTGTTCTTCCAGACAAGAGCTGGAAGGTTGGCAGAAGGCTTCACAAAATGGGAAAACCTGTGTTGGCACGGAGCTGGCTGCTTCTATATTACAGAACTTACTCGTATACTCCACTAGGTGGCACGTTTTAGGAGCCTTGGTGACATGGTGTTGTCAAGACATCAATAAAATTGTATGGAAATTGTTTTCCTTAGTCAGTGGATAGCATGTGTTGTATGCTTTTACAGTCTAAATTTTACTCTGGGAGCTAATGTTATTAATCCTGTATTTCCTTCTGTGCTACGTATTCAGACTAGTCATACATTCGGAATCTGTTTGTATGCTTTAGGCTGCAGTATGGTATCCAGGTGGAAATGTCACCTGTTTTAGTAGCTGATCTTTCATGTGAACCTCCTTTTCTTTACAGTCTTCTACACAGAACTTTAGCAATGCTCCATTTCAGCTTTCCTTTATTTGGAATTTGTTTGAAACGAATAGCATGTGCAATGTAGGATAAAGAGATACAACACTTGTTCTTGATTTTTTTTTTTCTAATAGAATCTTAAAAAATAGTCCTCTCACACTCCTTTAGATAATTCAGTAAGTCTTGTATATTGCATATGAATTATTTTTTTAATCACATCAAGTCAAGTTTTCAAATTTTAGGATGACTTTAAATTTTGTTCTAGAGGTAAGAAATTTGAGGATTACTAATTGCAAATTAATCTGTATAGAACCACATGGCATCAAGTATCCTGTTGAACCAAGTCTTAGTGCTGAAGTGTCGCACCATCTTAAACATGGAATAATAACCACTACATTGTTTTGAGTATTTCTATTTAAAAGTCAAATATCATGATCCATGATATAAGAATGTAATTAAATAATTACCTAAAAATGCATGCATCTTTTTAGGAAGTTACAGCTCACTCCAATTGTTGATCAGATAACCAGGGAGTAAGTTTTATTAAACAGGTTAGCTGATGGGTGGTCTTAAGAATATTAATATTAAAAGATAAAATCAAAGAATAGAAGCAGATACAATGAAATTTGTTAACCTCCCACTCTGTTTAGAGAAGGATCCTGTTTCAGGAGAAGCTAGCTCTTTTAAGACCATGACAGTTTTTGGATATCTCAACGGGCAAATATTTTGTGGGCATGGGTATGACAAACTTCCACAGATGTTTAGAAAACCTTCTGGTTCACCTGAGGTTTCGTATTAAACTTACTGTGAAGAGTAGTGAGGTGTACAAGCACAAATGAATAAATGTCTCAAACCTTTATCCCTAGATCATGCAGCTGTGCTGTGGGGAACCTGCAGAGTGGAGCGGGACAGGCTTCTGCAGGGAAAATGAATTCTTTTCAGATAAGGAGAGGTCGTCCCACAAAGTCTGTCTGTGAGCGGTGGAAGCTCATACAGCACTGAGTATAGAGTGACGATGAAGATAACACTGAGAAAGAACAAGTTATTGGTTAATGTCAGTCATGATTTTCCTGGATCTATCGAGCACCATTTTAGTGTATATTTTTCAGACTTAGAGGTTGTTATTCAGTATCTGCATTCACATTCTCCTGGTAACAGCAATGCTGTGTTTTCAGAGGTTAGAACAGTCCACATGTGCAGGAGGCGGTATTGGCTTGCTATTAATCATAGAATCAGAGAATGGCCTGGGTTGAAAAGGACCATAGTGATCATCTAGTTTCAACCCCCCCGCCATATGCAGGGCCGCCAACCACTAGAGCAGGCTGCTCAGAGCCACATCCAGCCTGGCCTTGAATGCCTCCAGGGATGGGGCATCCACGACCTCCCTGGGCAACCTGTTCCAGTGTGCCACCACCCTTTGGGTGAAAAACTTCCTCCTAATCTCTAACCTAAACCTCCCCTGTCTTAGTTTAAAACCATTCCCCCTTGTCCTATCACTATCCACCCTCGTGAACAGTCGCTCCCCCTCCTGTTTATAGGCTCCCTTCAAGCACTGGAAGGCCACAATGAGGTCTCCCCGGAGCCTTCTCTTCTCCAAGCTAAACAAGCACAGTTCCCTCAACCTTTCCTCATAGGAGAGGTGCTCCAGCCCTCTGATCATCTAAGTGGCCCTCCTCTGCACCTGCAGTTAATAAAACATCTGTACAATAGCTGTAGTAGCTGTTGAAAGGTAATTAATTAAATCTTAATTTCTGTCTGGGACTGAGACTTGGGATTGTTGGCCAATGATACTGAAAGCATTGTAGCCTTGAAAAGATTTTGTCAGAGTTGTGTCACTGGTGGTTGCGAGAGACCTGGAATTCACAGAGGTTTTGTCTTTTTCCATCTGGGATCTGGGGCAGCAGTCACATTTTCAAGAGATGGAAGGTGTTTCTGACAGTCTGCCAGACCAAGAGTGAATCCCTTTCCTGACTACTAGTGTGATTTGTTACAGTAATCTGTTATATTCTAAGTTATTGCCTAATGCTTTATTTTTAGGTAGTTCATGTTAAGTACACAATCATCAGAACACCATTTTGATGCAGGGGAAGCATAAAGACTGTGGAAATACATAAATAATGCAGGAATACAAGAAGTAGATTTCATTTACTGTAAATCAGTGAACTTTTGAGTGTAAAGGCGGGCTCAGAATAACTCTTGCATTATTTCTTATGTGTGTAATTTGATATTCAATTAGTGTCTAAAAAAGCCAAATAAATCTTAATGTTTTGAAAATATTAAAAAGACCGTAAATAGTAATATCTAAGCTTTCAGATTCCTGCAGTACCATTTGATAATGGTGATTTAAAGTAATTGGAATTGTACCAAATCCCTTCAAATTGATATGAACATCTATGAACAATTAAAAAAAAAAAACTTGTGTGCAATTAACATGAAATTCATAGGCTTCTGTTATCATTTTTTTTGGAAATCAGGTTAACAGTTGAAGGATAACAGACTTATATTAGCTTAAAAATATCTAGTCTATCAAATAAAACTTAATGAAATAGAATAAGTGATTCCTGATTATTGCATCTAAAGCTACAGACAGTTCCTATAGTTTTCCTTCCTATGGACAAAATTTTCAGTTTAATATTTTCCTGATGGGGCGTATGAGTATGTATCTTCAAATCTAAAAATTTCTTCTACCAGTTATTTTCATGCTGGATCCAAGTTTCTGCGGAGCCTGGGAGTGATTAACTAGTTCATTAACAGTTTTGGGTCTGCCTTTACCTGAGTTATTGACCATATCACGATGCTTTGATCTAATGAGTTTCCTAATGAATGTAGCATTAGTATAGAAAAGGGCCTACAAAATTCAGTAGTTTAATGAAGGTTGTTGGCTAGGCATCAAGAGCATTTAAATTTCATCCTTAGTCTTGAAGTGTGGTAAATCCAGCTAATGCTGAAAAAAAAAAAAAAAAGTATGTCAAAATATGGTCAGGTTTGGAGTACTTTTGTTGCACAATTAGGGCTTTTTCAAATATTTAGCTAACAAGAAATATTTCTTTCTTTGCCAAATGCCTTTTCTGTAGTAGAAAAAACTCCAGTGAAAGACGGAGATGGCTCTGCCTGGAGTATTGTGGGCTAACTGCACAGGAGTGGTACACCTCCAGCAAAAGCAAGAACTCCCGTGACAAATTATCTTCCAAGGCAGGAATTGGTCCAGAATGGATGTAATGTTAGTTTAGGGCAAGAATGTAATGTTAACTCTGGAAGCGGCAACAGTAGCTTGACCATTGCTGAGTGAATTCTTCTTAGGGGATATTTAATTCGATATACATCACCTTTTTGTCTGCTTCTGAATGGGTTCAAAGTGATTTTCAGGGTATAAGATATTCTCAAGATTAGTGGTTGATGTGAGTCATTTAATATTATTTAACTATAGTAATTGAATAAAATGTATAAAAAGATATATAGTTAAATTAATCAACCAACAAATTGGTGTAGCACTTATTTGATATCATATTCAAACTTAGTTCTGATAGGTAACAGCCAGTAAGAGAAACTTCTAATCTAATGGATCAATCAAATTCAGAGAATCTGGTTTCTTGTTGAATACACAATTCACTTTCTTGGAATGCTCATCAGTATCTGCTTAATTTTTTTCTTCTAAATCACTTCTTCAAGTAAAATGCCAGAATATTTGCAAAAAATAGTTTGAAGTCCTGAGCATAGATACTGTAAATCCATTAGGCATTTTCCTTGTATTTGGTCTTTTCTGATTTTAGCCTTTTCTGTGTTGAAACAGTAAAACTATTCATTAAAAAAAAAGACTTTCACAACTAAATCAAAGTCTTGTTTTGATCAAGATATAACACATGTAAATTGCAGCACTTGCGGTTCGGTGTTCTGAGCCTGCCCTCGCTTTCTCCACTAGCTGAGACTCCAGTACTTCAAATGCTCCTCTTTTTCGTACATAAAAATGTACCTCCAGCCATCAAACCATTTCCTTGGGAAGCTGTGGTCCTCTACAGTACGACCGAGTTAGTGTTCTAACCTGGAAGTGAAAGGAAAGCAGAAGCTGAGCTGTTTGACAAACACTGGCATGGCAAGGGATTACCCTGTCTCGTTTTCCCCAAACCACATTTTTCTGAAGTGACGCTTCCAGCGCGAGTCCCCACCCAGGCAGTCCTGCTCCCAGATGAGGTAAAGGAAGCCACCATCCAGCGGAGCTAGGAGCTGCGCTAGGCTTCTCCGAGCTGGAAGCCTCTCTTCATTACATCACGCCTGGCCTTATTTCAGAGATTAATGAACAGCATCTTGTCAGTTTTAATATATCGCAGTGCTTTAGTTTACATTGACGATGTAATCATAAATTCCCTGAGCTGTGAACTACACCTTAAGGACTCGCGCGGAGTTCTAAGAAGGCAAGAAAAAGAAATTACTATAAACTAGAGAGTGTGCCAGTTTTGAGAAAAACCTGCAGATTTTCTAGGACGTTAGGTTTCAAAAGAAGGATTACACACAGACTAAACAGAGTAGAAGTCATAAAAATTTAAAGACATCAGAAAAATAAGATCCTTTTTAGGTATGACAGAATACTAAAGGAAATTTATACTGAATTATGCCACCCAAGCAGACCCATTAATTAACGTAATGAGAAAATATGTTCCATTTCCATGGACCTAAGCGTGTCAGGAAGCATTTGACACTTTTAAAAGGGGGGGAGGTGAAAGCATGCACTTCACCACTCCTGCAGTTCTCAGATTTTAGCTTATCTATTCACATTCATGTTTGGGCTGCTTAGGCATTCGGTTACATAGTAATCAAGAGAGAGGAGGAAAAAAAAAATTCTGTAAGTGAACAGTATGTCTAAAAAAAATGTAAACACATTTTGAGCTGCATAACTTTTAAAGTTACATATTATATCCTTAATATTGGAGAGATTATCATATATCACTAGGAAATCACAAGTGAAAAAGCAGCTTTTTATTGTCAAGATATGATTCTGAAAATGATGTATATGTGAAGTTTTTAAATCCACAAGCAGATGCTATGTGTTCATTCCAACTGCTTATACTTCCAAAGCTGGCAGGTAGGGCAATTTGCAGGATCAGGAAATAAAAGCCAGACTTTCAAGGTTGTTCAGATGTAAATTTTCCGTGCAAATGATTTTAAATAGCACATTCTAATTCCTTTTCTCAAAGTTTTATTCCATTCCTCTTATTAAAATATTCCCCTGCATATTGCTTGGAAATTATTATAGTCATTCCTTGATAGAAGCAAACTGAAAAAAAAGAGTTTGATCTTTAATTTTTTTTTATGATGCAAAAAACCCCTGGGACATCTTCTTTCATTTCATGTCTGTGATGTAATGTTCTTGGTCTTAAGAATGGGATGTTATAGGTACCATCTTCTGCAGGGAGCCATGTAAATTTCATTTTGAAATTTCGAAGAATTTTTTGAAGAATTTTTGATAGATGTGACTACCCTCTGAAGATATTTTCTTAGACTTAATATGTTGATCTGGCTGTATTCAGGTGAGGCATCGCTTTAGTGTGTTTTAATAAAAATATGTTTTGTACATATATAACTAATGTTGAAGGATTTCCTTGATTACAAATAAGTACAATTTTTATGCATGCAAAATGTTAAGAGTTAATTACACTTTTGCACATAAGCATGCAAATCTGATACAATTCAGTTAATTCTTTTATTTTTCAGATTCAACTTTGTTTCTTTTCACTTGTTAGTGGCAAGAAATGGACCTGCAGATCCTTTTTCTCTTTTCTGCTAAGCAGTTTACGTGCTGTGCGCACATGCGCTGTAGGCAAAATAATATTTGAAATATCTGGTTGCCATGAATCAGCAGAGAGGAGGCCAAACCTCATGCTTTTATGACCACATTAAAAACTAGGAGGTAAGTGATAATAGCTAAGCTGTCTGTGCGGTTGAAATGCAATGTAGCAGTGGTTTTATAATAGTAGAAAATACAGGATAGTTCTTAAGGCAGAAAATGCAGGAGAATTTTATGTTTAATGTTTAATCAGTGAAAATATTTTACATAAGCAAAATCCAGTTAATTTACTTGAAGTATTATCATATACTGTCATTTCATAGGAGGGCTAATTTCTACCCTGATTGTGTTAATCTGGATGTTTGCAATCCAGTGGATCTTCATTTGTTTAAAATCTTTTGTCTCTTATAGTTGTTGTGCGAAGGTTATTAGCATTACCTATTTCTGAGGAGAAAATGACTGGGGGAAAGATGCTGATCTCTCTACTGATAATTGATAGAAATCTCTTGAGGCAGGTAGCTTTCAAAATAGGCAGAGGAAGGAATCTGTTTTTTCTGGGTTTACTCTTTATAATAGGGTTAATATTACTTGTTAATTAATCCCTGTTAATTAGAGTGATGTTTTTGTAATCTGTGTAAGGTTTTACTTCAGTCAGGAATGATACCAAAGATGAGTCTTTGCTTGTGTCTGTACTACAGTTAATAGTGACTGCAGCACCTAGCGTAGATTTCTGAACGAGGTTTCAGTAAGCACTTCAGGAGACTGGTCACAGTTAAAAATAGTCGTGTAGAGCTTCCCACACTTACCTGAGATGTTCTGTTGCTTCCTGATGCCACTACTAGGCTGCTGCTCCTCCCAAAGCTGACTTAAAGCTATCTCCCAGATCTCTGTACAGCTCAGGAGTCACTCAAAACTTCAGCAAAGGCATGTCTTTGCTTTTATTTCCTTTTGTGAGCCAGAAGACACTCTAGCACTTTGTTACCTGTTCAAAAGATGCGTGAAGGATTCATTTAATCTTGGGGTTTTTTTAATGTCTCCGTGCCATAATCTGACGAACGTTTTGTTTTGAGCTTTTAGTAGGGGTATTCATTTGTCAGGGAGCTGAAGCTCGAAACTCTGTGATAGCCACACACTCCACTGGAGCCCATTGCCGTCTGAACTTGCCTTCCTAAAGACTCTGTTCAACTTCGTCAGACTTTAATCTCTCTGTGGGCTGGTAAACTGGCACCACTGAAATCACAGGCAGAGCTCCTATGGACATCAACAGATGTGGATTTATACCATGATCTTTTTGGCAGGTGGATTTTGAAAAACAAAATTAACTTCTAGCTCTCAGGTGGTAATTTTTATGTTAGGGTTGTTTTCTTAGCAGTTTGATGGCTTTTTGCTTTTTCTGTTTAGCCTTCTCTTCCTTGTAAATCTGTGCCTGTGATATAAACTGGGTCTTCTATAATTTGTATAATAGTAATTATTCAAAAAATACTGATTATTCCCCATAAACATACACTTTGGGTCTTGTCCCTTAATTGTTTTATAAAAATTTAATGGAGATTTCAGAGATGTTCTGCCACAGTGAGGGGTTAGTGAAGAAGTGCAGAAGAGGAGGCATGCTCAGCGCTGCCTATTGAAAACAGACCAGTTGGAAAAGCAGAGCATAGAGGCAGAAAAGGGAGTCTGACTCTCACTTGGAAGGAGGAAAAACTGTGGCACTGGATCCTGCTACCAGGAGTGATATAACTGAACTTTAGAGCAGAACTAATTTAGTTCTTAGTGGGCCTTTCCACTTTCAAATAAGCTTTCTAGGCTAGAAGATTCTGACTCTGTTCTTCTCTCTCATCTTTTGACCCACTGACTTTTATCGTTTCTGGCTGCATCATAGCTTGGATTCAGCCAGGACTGCATTGAAAGCAATTCCCTGGGAAGTAACCAGAAGAGTTAGATCCACCTCTTTCTGAGTTGTAGTAGTGTTCTTATCATTAAACTGGCACCACCACCCATGAAGTTAATTGAGGTGCTGACTGTGACTAACTTTTCAGGATTCTCCAAGGTCTCAAGCAAGCTTTGGCAGCTGTATGTCTTATCCTGGATTGCTTTTAGAAGGAGATGAATATCTATCATTGCTAGGGTACTTCTGAGGATGTATGCCAGCCAGAAAAATTTCTAGCCAGATTAAAAGGTATGTAGTGAGTTCAGGTGCCAGGAAATTTAAGTAGTACTGGAAATTGGGTAGACTGGATTGTTGTTTGGGATTCAGAAGGGTTTACACGCCTGGGACACACTTTGAGTAGACAGCAACTGCACGTAGTTTGAAACCTGCTATCTTCTTGGAAGAAAAAACAGTCCTAAACAAAACAAGACAGTCATATCTGTGTATGACTGATAAGTTTAACTGAAAAGATATTAAAAATAAAATATTAGGAGTGTTCCGTCTGGAGTAATTTTGGGTGAATTCTGTACCAGCTCAATCTGCAGTCTCAGCAGTCACTGCTACCTGAGTATTATGGGATGTATTTTATTTCCAGACTAATAAAAGATGTGAAGAATTTGCAGCACAATAATAAGTTTAAAAATATTAAAATTACAGTCTATCTGCATACTGAAAATCTGATAAACCCATAGAAGTTCCATCATAAACAAAAAACTGTAATTATAAATGCAAAGTAAATATGATTCTGCTATTTCACAGAGGGCCTCTTACGTACAAATTCATCTTACAACTAAGGTTTTTAAATAAGAAAACCCAGGAAATGTTGGACAGCTGTATTCTTTGGAATAATTTTAATAAGCTAACATGGCAATGAGTTTGCAACTCAGTTCACTATAATTTTTTTCTTGTATAACCATCTTAAAAACTATCCAATCTATTGTGTGTCTTTTTGTTCCTTGTTTAGTTTGATCTAGAACTAAATAGCTTTGAATAAGTGCACAAATGATGCATGAGGTATTACGCACGTGTGTGTAGCTGCAGGTTTCTGTTACAGGTATAATAAGCAGCAGGTATATGTAGAGTGTACAGTTATACATCTTGGAAACCTCAGGGTTAGGCTGACATAAGTGCCTTCTGATGGCTTGCTGGGTAAGACCTAGCACAAGGCTCTCTAGGGATGAATTTCTTAAAAAAATAAAAGTGAGTTTGACCACATTTATTTGATATTACATTCATAGGTGTAAAATAGCAGTTTATAGTTTCACTTGTCCGTTTCCCTTGCTCTGGATCTGCCTCCCTGATCAAGAAATTCAATAGCTATTAAAAGCTGCAGCTGTACTAACAGTCGTATGCTTCATAGGAGGCATTTTGCAGCTATTACTTTAGAACAGGCACTCCATGCCAGTACAGATGTTGCGTCCACCTTTTCATAAGCACTTTATCTGCACCATGGGCATTGCATTTCTAATGTTTGCTTGAAATTGCTAAACACACTCCATAGCCGTAATTTATTTGGGCTGGTGTAGTTTAAAGACCTGAAATCTAGATCTGCACCTGTTCTATTCATCTGACCAGGAAAGCACTAATTCCACTGCCTGAGAGTGTGTAGAGGTTGGATCTCTTCTTTATAAATCTCCTGAACCAAATGTGGCCCTTCTTTGGTTCATGTGTATGTTTCCCTTCCCTGAAGTGGAAATAGGTTGCATATATAACACCAAATTTCAATTTTCAAGCGAGAACATACCACTTGATCTAATGGAGGACTAGCATACAACTCCTCCATCCCCTCCCTCAGTCAATCCATCTCTGAGTAATCAGATGTACACGGTCAAAGGTTAAACATGTAGAAGTGTGTGTGTAGCTGGAGCAAACTCTGCTAGTATGATGACACTGGTTTTATTGTGGTAAGATATGACAAACACTTTTGAATTTAATGTATTTGAAGTGATATAAAGTGAGTGAGAAGGAAAAGCAACTACTAAACATGACCTGATTCACCTCTTGATGACACTGATATCAGTGAATTCGTACTAATATTCGATGAACAACAATTGAAGAGGGCTGTGGTATTGGCAATAGCCTAAGTAATAAAATATAGATTTTAGATATTGAGTGTTGAATCAGTATAAGAGCCATTCATTCAACTCTTTCAGCCCCAAATTTTGGAATTCAGAGAAAATCCAGGAGTAGTTCTAGCTTTGAAAGACAAAAAAAACCCCCTCAAACTTTAAAAAAATCAGAAACTACCCCAAACAAAGCAAACAAGAAAGCCACTGTTCAGTGAGGTTTTTCAAAACCAAAGCTATGTCCCACTTTGCCCAGTTCTGCTGGAGATGTATGTCATCTGCAGACATGTCATCAAATATGACTCAAACCAGCCCTGCCCCCAAAATAAATAAATGCAACCACATAGACTGAAATGGTTCTTTGGCATTTTTAAGATTCTGCCCTACTTACTTGTGGTGCATTTCTAATCTAGAGTTAAACCAGGGGCTGATTGCTTTCTTAGCGTTTTTGTTAAAATAGAACCGGAAAAACTCACTTGTGCTTTAATCAATCTTGTTAAAAACTTGTAAATTTAGTGCAATAGAATGGAGAAGCAGCATCTCTATAAGAAAACAAATAAACAACAAAAGACTTAAAGAACAGAGCTACACGTGGAAGTGAAAAGAAGGCAATAAAAGGGCAGAAGCTTATTCATAGAATCATAACATGCTCTGGGTTGGAAGGGACCTTAAAGATCGAGTTCCAACCCCCTGCCATGGGCAGGGACACCTCCCACTAGCCCAGGTTGCTCAAAGCCTCATCCAGCCTGGCCTTGAACACCTCCAGGGATGGGGCATCCACAGCTTCTCTGGGCAACCTGGGCCACTGCCTCACCACCTTCACAGGAAAAAACGTATTCTTAATAGCTAATCTAAATGTGCCCTCTTTCAGCTTAAAACCATTACCCCTCGTCCCATCACTACACTCCCTGATAAAGAGTGCTCTTCAAGTGCTCTCCTGCCAGCCTGTGATCCTTCTCCAGGCTGTGGGCATCTATTGCTGGCACTGGCATCAAGCTGGTGGGAGTGGGATAGACTGAGGTTCCCCTTTCCCAGCAGCTTTACTTTAAAGCCCTCTTCACCAGGCTGGAAAGCCTGTGACCAAAGATGCTCTTCCCCTTCTCTGACAGGTGGACCCCATCCGCCCCCAGTAGACCAGGTTTCTCAAATATATATTTTGTGAATAACGATTAAATACTGAAGCAAAGATATTATTAGTAACTATATTACTTAAAAGAAATGCTCCAGAATTGTGCATTTAGGCTTTGAATTCCATTTGAAAATTCTCATGACATTGACAAACCACACAAGCCTCATTCAAGAGGCCAAGGATACCTCCTTTGATTCATCTAAAGGCAGAGCAGAATTTGGCCCCTTAGGTTTAAGATGCCATCAGAAGCTCTAGATAGAATTACAGTCTTGCTGTACACAGCTGAGCATATATAATTCTTTAAGTAAAATTTGTGTCTTATGTGTTGTAAAAGAAATGAAAGGTAGCTGTTAATTCCAAGGCTTATAAATATGTCAGTGGGTTTTCATAAGGTCTTAATAAATTACAAGAACAAACTCAATGACTCATGATGTCACCAGAACCACATGCTGCACTGTATTTATTGTAATTATGTACTATGCCTCATTCTTTGTGCTTTCTACATGGTCCCACTAAAAAATCAAAACAGTCCTCATTGATTTCTTCATTCTTTTCTTATTGCTGTATTTCAGCTGTTTTCTTGGTTTGAGCCCTTCTTCAAATGAAGAACACTTTTCCTAGAATCACAGAATGGTTTGGGTTAGAAGGCACCTTAAGAGATCATCGAGTTCCAACCCACTGCCATGGGCAGGGACACCTCCCACCAGCCCAGGTTGCTCAAAGCCTCATCCAGCCTGGCCTTGAACCCCTCCAGGGATGGGGCATCCACAGCTTCTCTGGGCAACCTGGGCACTGCCTCACCACCCCCACAGGAAAACATTTTTCCTAATATCTAGTCTAAATCTACTTATTTTTAAGAAAATATATTTAAAAGAAGATGTCTGCAACTACTATATTTATTCATTGAAAAGCTGAAGTAAAATACAGTTTTCAAATATCCTCAAATTTGGGTGAAGTTCAAATTTTCCTTGGATCCTAGTTTTCTGGCTGGCCACCAGCCCATGTCACTAACGGTATAACTAGCTGAAAAATGGAAAAACAATTTCATAAAAAATTCAAGATTATTTTGGCTTGGATCTGAAATGTAGAGATAGCATCAATATTGTAGTGTCAGTAATGCTTCATTCTTTAGTCTAAAAAATAAATGCAGGGTGGGCTAAACACTTAAGTTAAATGTGTAAGACTAATTCAACAGCATTTCAAAACCACTAAGGTAAACTTAGTGTGTGAAGGAGCCCTTGGGTCTTCAGTGCTCCCTGTCCAAACTGGTTTACGTCTCACAGACGTAAGCTGCAAGTGTAGTTTGCATTTAAGTGTCATGATTAAATGTTCTTTTGTAGCAAAAATACAGTGAGTTGATGTCTGGACTTGGCCCTGCTCCCACCTATATGCTTAGGTGTTGATTTCAGTGGAACAGAACCTGTTACTTAAGATGGGAGAAATGGAAAGAATTCCACATTACATCCATTTTTATGGCCCTTATTTAAATCACTGGAAATGGTGCATCTGAATTTAACATTCATAGATTTGATGACAAGCTTCTCTGAAGATATGAAATAAACAAACCAAGAAGTGACCCCCAACGTTTCTCCCGTTGTTGCTGAACCAGTTCGCCAACATCTCTGTACTTGAAACGTCTGTACATGAAATCCCCTTGTTCAAGCTGTATGTACTTCCATGCAGTGCTTGCAGTGAAACAGGTATCTTTTCAATATGGAGGTCTTAATTTTCGCTCTTGTTTATCCAGAAGCAAACAGGAAATCCCATTCCAAACTACCCATTCCAAAAATAATAGCAGTGTTCAGTCACATTTTATGAAAGCATCTTAGAATTTATATAAATAAAACTAGTGTACATTTCAAAGAATATATAAAATGCTGGCGTTTTGCTTTTACTGCAAAGATCAAAGAGATGATTAAAATTAAAATTTCATTAATTTTAAATTATGCATTTAGTCATAACAAAAATATTAAAACAAAAAAAAATTAAAGCAGCACATGTACCTTATATAGTAAGGTAAAGTTTAATGTGTTTTATTAGCTTAAAGGACACAGAATAACTATCTATCCAGAACTTCAGGCATGCATTTACATAAATATATTAAATTAAGAAAAGCAATTATACACTTAAACATCCTTTTGTCTAAAAAATCATTAAATCCACAGATTAACAATAAATCCAACTCTATGCATTTATCACTTCCAGATACAACTGTTCCATTTCTCAGATATTACACAAATACATTTGTTAGAATTTATATGCATTATACATATATTATATATTACATAATAGTGTGTATACATACATGGTGTTCAATAATATAATAATAATCTGTACTTTTTATAGCACTTTTCATTTGAAGAGCTCAAAGCGCTTTCCAAAGATTGATTTCACTAATTTTCAGATGGCAAGTGGAGGAACAAAGATGCAGTTATTTCAGGTTATATAGAATTTGTGACAGACAGTAACTGAATTCCCTTGCTGTGAACTTCAGCCATGCTGCCTCCCTAAAAAGAAATACACACGTGGCGTATGTAGTCTACGTAGGCAGACTTGCAAAGACTTGTAAGGTCTCAAACCAAGAAAGCACTTAATTATATTAATAACATTAAGCACATGACTTCATGAGATTCATATGCTTAAAATTACTTGTGTGCTCCAGTGCTCTGCTAGATGGGTGTCTGTATGTGCTCAGTAGCATAATACAGTTCATAGAAGATGCTTAGACATTGTTTGAATGATATTTTCTAAGCTATTCTCCCACATTTCAAATGTACATACCTGACAGCTCCTGTAAAATAAAACTGGTTGAACAGAGGAATATCGTAACAGTAATGTTCTCAAGTGACAGACTTTTGTTGTTTTCTTTTCCTTTTCTGCTTGGCTCCCATTTAAATCTAATTGTTGTCAAAAGGGAATTGGAGTTTTAGTTCTGCAGTGTGTTTTGGGGGGGACAGCTAATAGCGTATCTGGATAATTCACAGGGTAGGGTTACTGCCTCTGGTATTAATGGAGATCACTACAAGATACATCTGGTGACCTAATACCAGATGGTTTCTGGTCTCAGTATATCTTGACATGAATTAAGTTCATCCTGCACACCAGTTTTGACTCTGCCTAGAACATTTTCCTTTAGCAGCTCCTTCTAGGAACATTCAGAAAATAGGGTTTATTTGTTACTGCCTTGTGACGCAAACCACCTTTTTGTCCCACAGCAAAATGCATCCTACATAAAAATTAAAAAAAAAAGATACATATAGGTGGGACCCTATTGACCACTGAAAACAGATGGAAAGTTGTTTTTTATCAGTAGAAATAAAATAATTTTACAATAATGCTACTTGCTGTTTGTGCATATGCTTAGCAATAATTTCTGATATTTTTGATTGTAGAAGCCAGTGTGTGTACAGTGGGCAATAGGTAAAGACATACATTAAATATATATAACACAGAATATTTTTTTTTGTGAATTCCTATAGCATGAAATGATCGGTAAACCGATATATTTTCAGTACTGAGAGCTCTGGTGAGCAGGTGTGTCACTTGGCTTTCAAATCAAACTGCACAGTGTCACGTGAAGAAAAATTTCCGATGGGAGCCTATGGCAGGGGTTTTTTTTTTTGATTATAGGACAACATGATCATCATTTGCCAATACATAGACCAAGTTAGTAATTATTAATAACTCAGGAGTAAACTGAAGGGAAAAGGTTGATGTGTCAGTTGAACCACTATAAAATAGTGCTACACAATAGTAATGTTTCTCCTTTCCTGGGTAAGGCATTGCTAATACTGCCTGAGGAGTCAGCCTGCCCAATGTAAACCTATGCAGAATTACTTGCTGTGCTAAGCCTGTTTGGATGTCGTGCGTTTTACAGCACGATAAATTCTTCCTGCACAGTTGTAACTGAGGAGTACAGCGGCTGGCGGATGTCCCTTTGCCTAGCGCGCGTCTGTAGGATACCTGCTCAGGTCCCACCCCGTAATCGCTTCCGCCTGTCGTTTCAGTGCTGAGGAGTCTCATCACTTTCAGCCTTACCGGTCTTATTAATAATCATGACAACATTTCTGGATTAGGATATAGTCCTGTTTGAAATACTACACCATTGTTATTAAATACAGGAAGAAAGGTTTGAAAGTATTTTAATGCTGCTGAATTCAGCCTTGTAATACTGGACTCAAAGCTGTTGAGAGAACTCTGCTGCTGATGTTTGTGAGCATCTGTGGGTGCAACCTGGGGCCCTCTCTTTCTATGGCTATTTCATAAAATGGGGCCACCGACGAGGCATTTTAATTACTTTCCTGCTTAGTGGTATATGCTTAAATATTTGAAATAAGCACATATATATGTGAAAGAGAAAAAATGTGAGCTAATAGCTCAATGTTTTTAAAGAAGCATCAAGAAGTCTGACTGATTTACCAGATGGAACTGTTGGCAATGCCTGTAAGGAAACCCCGGGGGACTGGATATGCTCCGTACGTCTTCATGCAGGGCTGAGTCTCCTGTCTTATTCCAGAAAACCTCAGTGAGTCTAATGACTGCAGATGCAGACACAGAGAGGTCATGCATGCACTGATGTCTGAAATTAAGATCTTCTGCCAGCTAAGTGGGTATCTTTTAAGGACTTAATCCTATAACTAATGAAGTCAATAGGAGATTTGCAGTTGACATCAATGGACTTCAAGTCAGGCCCTTAAAGATTAAACTAATCCTGTACTAAGCTTTCAGGTGGCTTCTGGTGTTTCACACCTATGTCCTAAAAAATATGCACATCTTGTTTCAGTGAATTACTCTGCTGTTGAACAAACATTTTAGCAAAATGGTCTTAACTTTTTTCAGTGTTTGTACAACATTTTGCCCAGAAGCTCCTTGTGGAAATATTTTTTTTTTTCCTGAGACAAAGATCACCCTTTAAGTTGGATAGAAGATCAAAATGATATAATCCCTATTTAAACTGATATGCAGTTAAACTAAAGCATAGCAAATTAAAATGCATTAATGTCTTCTAAAGGATTTACATATTAAGGAAAAATAAGCAGAGCAGGATATCCTCTGAGTTGTTTTTTCCATCTACGCCTAATCTTACCAATGCCTATTTTATGGGTGCAAGCAGAATTACATGTACGAGTATTTATTTTCACCTTAATGGGACTTTACACCTGTGAAAAAAGTACTTGTTTGTGTTTTCAGAATCTCCATTTTGCATATTTGTACATGAAAAGGTCCTCGTTCCTAAACCCAAATTAGAGAAAGTGTATACTGAAAAGCAACATTTTATCATCCCAGGAATATTGTTCTGCTTTTTACTTGAGGCATCTGGTTCTTGGATTGAAATCAGCAGCTTTCTGGTTAATTATAGTGACTGTATGGTGACTGAGATCTCTCTCCCTCCCTCCAGCTTCAGCCTGTCTCTGGCTGAGCTGCTTGAGGCAGGTACTCCTGAACTGTACCACAGAGGTAATGACCAATGTCCAGCTAAGATACAGTTTTAGGAGTCACCATAACAAAGTTCTGGGGAATGATCAAAAGATCCCAGCCTCAGCCTGCGGGGAAGGCTCTTTGATGCACGTGTCTGTGAGGCAGTTTGGAAAGTAAGAAGCATCACCTGTAGCAACCAGGGATCACTGACATTTGCTGTGGTTCTGTAAAGGAAGGAGCTGCAAAGCCAAAAAGTGGAGAAGTGAAAGAAAGAAGGAGAAAAACAGAGTTGTCACCTTGGCGATGTAGAATTTATACTCTTATTTATACCTAACTCACACTTTGTACGCATGCAACAGAATAACCTGTGAGGATTTAAAGGTACAGAAGGTTTGCATCTGTGTCCCTGACTGTTAACAGAAGAAATTTATTTCCTTGAGGGTGAGGGTTTCAGTTAGTATTTCTTATTGGACACATTAGAAAAATAAGTTTACTGTTTTTCTGAAATGTAGGAAAACAATTTGGAGCTGATTTTGCATAACATCTTTTTGTGTCCCTACTTATCTATGGAGTAAAGATATTTCTCCTTGTATTCCAGGAATGTGCCTTCTTTCTCATCAGTGGCATTTAAACAGAAAAAGATACAAGTTTTCTGTCCTAAAATAATAAAACGAGGGTTGAAAACTAGCAGACATCAGGAGCAGAGTTATGTTTCTTGCAACAGGTATGTTTGTTCTCTTTTAACAGCAGAAAGCCTCAAAGAATGCTTGAAATGTACAATGTGTTAGGAACAGAGGCGCAGTATCTCTGAATAAAGGAAGAAATGAATGGCATAAAAGATTAGGAGAGAGAGAGACAGACACAGAGACAACTTGGACACATACATACAATCCCTTCTGGAGGCCCTTATCTAATTGCCTCATTTATCTAGTTTCATTTATAAGCTCAGTTTTATTCTGGGACACTCTCGGAGGTTGTGTGAGAATGGCTGCAGAATGACCTAACTGGCAACGGGCTTTCTACAGACCCTTTTTTTTTTAATTCTCAGGGCAATTACTGCAGTTGCCCTTTTTATATTAGCATCTTGGGTGGCTAGGCCTGGGGTTTACTCACTCTTTTTAATAGTATAATTTCTTTTGATAAATAAGCAGCTAGGATTTTTTTGTCTTTTTTTTTTTTTTTGAGAATACTTCTTTTCCACTGGGATTTCCTATGTACCCATGTGGGCTTAATGCAGATGCTTGCTTTCACATGATATAAAAGATGATTTAAAACTGAAGCAAAACACTTTCCACAAAGTGTTCCACTTCTAATCTTCACTTAGGTTACGTATTAGTTTTGCAGTTTTGATGGAATGACTCAAACACTTTTTTTTTTTTTTTTTTAAAATAAAATCAACTGAAGTATTTTGCTTAAATTTTAAAAGCAGTTTTCTGGGTGCAGCACATCTGGTGAGAGGTTTTTGCCATTGATTTGCATGGGGCCTGGGTTTAATTCTCAGCCTTTACTGAAGTTTTATTTTCTGATTTCACTAGTAAACTAAATTGTCTTTAAAGATCAAAACTCTAAGATCATTGTTATCCCTTCTCTACATTACTATGGCATACATATTACTGGGGATCTTCAATTTAGGTACCATCTGTGGTATTTTTAATGTCTCCAGGAACTAAGCAGTGAGAAAAGAATTATCACATCTTCCCAGCTGGTTGTTGAAAATAATGTGTCACAGCGGAGTTAAAGTTAGGCTTATTTTTAAATATAGTTCATTAAAGAAAGTGCTAAAGATGTTATCTCTGTCAGATATTTAAATGTTGCTAAAATACTTCAGCGACTTTCTTGCTTTGTTGATTATGAAGAATGTAATAAAACTGCTCTATTTGACAGATTTAGACAGCTGGCTCATTCACGAGAAGTTCACATTTTTGTCACCCACGTTGAATAAGGAAAGATTAGATGCTAAGGTCAATTTACAAAAATGGTTGTCAGGACATTTTTTAATTGTAAAACTTTTTGTGATGGAATTCGGGGAAAAGACTAAAGGCAGAAAGCAGAGGAGACAAAGAGCTGCTATTAACCTACAGATGCTACCGCAGGGTTCATTTCAAGATTGGTCACACTGCTTAGCCAATGAAGTGTTCGTGTGACTATAAGGGACCACCCTTTTCTGGGGTGAGAGGGCAATTTGGTCTTCATGCTCATTTAATCCCAAGACGTCTTTCAATGGACCGTCAGTTGAATCTACATTGTGCAAAATTATGCATGCACTTTTTAATGCAGACCATTGTTCGCTGAGCACTTAACCAAGATTTCTCAACGAATTTCCACTTGGCATGAGGTCACTCGAAACCCAGGCAAACATATATGGAAGGCAAATGGAACTCTGTTCCTCGGAGCTGAAATGCAAGTACCAGTCATGCTGTACTTTCAGATTTAATACTTACTAAATGAAGACTGACAGCTTTCTGTAAAGGAAAATGTGTTGCATGTCACTGCCTTAAAGAGGTAATTTTGCTACTGGAGAGTAATATGGCTGAAGTCTTTTAGATCTTATTGCCTTAAGTGTTGTAAATTGTTGATGCATGAGCTTATAAGAACCATAGGATGTGCACACTGTGGCTGCTCTGCTTTCTTTTCTTAGGCAAGATTTCATAAAAGCCAGGTAGTGCAAAAAACTGCCAGTAACGCTCTAGAGTTGGAGATAAGAGGGCACCAGTTCTGAAAATACATCTAATTAGATTATTAATAGTTTAGAAAACCTGACCATAGCATGTACACCATATTTATTGATACATTTACAAACTCTTAATTTTATGTTGGCTCTTCAAGGAACATTTACATTTAGAACCGCATTTGGCAAGAACTGTTATACGATTTGTACAAGTGACATCTTACACGGCCAACGTGCGCTCATGTGAGCTCTCATCCACGGACGTTCCGTTCAGTGTGAAATCGGCAGCAGTCTGCTTGTGTGTAATCTGGCCTGTCCTGTTACAGTGAGAATCACTTTATGAACACTTTTAACATATGCTGGAATTTTATTATGATTGGTTGGCGGTTGTTTTTTTCATCCGTCGTAAATGAATACAAGTTGACACAAGGATACATTTCTAGATTAGATCCACAACACATTAAAGAGTGTGTTTGCTCTCTCTTTCCCCGTCTTTCCAATTAAGTTGGTGAAAAATGTAACTTTCCTGTATTTTACAGGACATGGTAAAGCTGTCTCATCTAGGTGATGTCTATATTATAAAAATAAAATAAAATAATATAAATATGTAACATGAACCCAGTGCCCATTGTTAAATAAAATATATGATAAAAAGCAGACCTTCTAGGATGACTGGTTTTGAAATATGCGAATATAATTTAATTATTAAACACTTGAAACAATCTTGATATTAAGCTGCGATAACCAGATTTTTGCATCTATGCTAGATAAAGAAATGCGTAACATTCTGTAATAGAGTTACATTGATGAAGGTGAAGGTTACAGTCTTACAATGAATTGCCTAGATAGGAATGCGTTAAGGAGTTCTGAAATCTTGTCTCATGATGTAGTTCAGTTCACCTTAGAAACTGTTACAACTGGATTTTATTAAGTCCAGCCGTTTATACAACGCTGTTTGAAAACTGCTTTCTTATTGCTATAGTCAGGTAGATACAGACACAAGATTTCTGGGTTGTCAAAGAATCCGTTAAGACATCACAAATGTCCTTTGACGAAAATGTGGTTTACAGTGGAATTTGTAAACTATTTCTCATGAAGAAATAAATATAAAAAAAAAAACTCCACTAACTGTAAAACCATATTTGTGATAGTGCGTGCATGTGTATGTGTGCAAGTATTGGGTATCGGTACATCTGTGGAGACATACAGAAATATTTACACACATACAAAGAATTTATCTGCACATTGGTGGATATTATAGTTAAATTAAGAAACCAAATCACCGGTATTTGCTGCAGGATAACAGTCTTTTAAAAAGGACAGGACTGAAAACAAATGCCCGTTGAAAGTGTAGTTTCCAATAGTCCCAGAAACTATACAATATAGCTGGTTAGATCCAGCAAATAGGATGTCATGTCTAGGATCTGATCAAGAATACCTGCCCTTGTCACTCTTCGGATGTTTCTATCCACTTGTTCACACTGGGGGCCGAGATAGCCTTTTTTACATAAGCATTTATTGGGCCTTACACAGACACCTCCATGTCGACAGGCTGGGTCACATTTTGCTGTGGATAAAAAAACAGTGATTTTCAGTTTGTTTAGAACATCATAAGGCGAAAAGATACAGTATGCATTCATTAAGAACTTTTCTCAACTTATAATGATAAAGCACATAAATTAAAAACAAAATAGAAAGGAGAAAATGTTAGAAGTTTTGAAACCATATTTTTTAAAGCTTTAAAATATTAGGGAGAGGAAGTAATTTTTATGTCTGAGAGGATGTCACCCAGGACAGACTGTGAAACTCAAATAGCAGATTTTTGTACATGTCCAATTCCCATATCCATGCTTGGTTTTGGAGTGCATAGGAGACCCATCTCAAAGGACTTTAGGCTCCAAATGCCATATCATCTCCTTTGGCTCTTGGATCACTTACACTTGAAATGAAATAGAATTCCCTTTAGAAAAAAAAAAAAAAAAGAACCAGAGAAAATTTTTATAGCTTTTATCAGTTAAGTTTTAAAGTTTTTCCCTCTCTCTTCAGCAGATGCCTGACAATTTACCTATAGAGTTGTAGGTTAATCAGCCTGCTTAAGTTTTTAAAATATAAATGCTTTTTTAAATTGTAGCCAATATTAGCAAAACTAATAATAACTTTAGTTGTGGAAGTCTTTTCTTCTGGGGTAGATTCACAGCACAGTGATAAATTTAACGTACTTTCTTTTTGCAGACATTTTGCTGTTTAATGTCTTCCGTTAGAATAAAGCTATAATATTGATTTACAGAGATTTATAATACACTATATGAAAACAGGTTTCTTGCTTTTATTAATGAGTTTCTTAATTACCCTAGGAGGAAACTGATCCCTCATAAGGTAACTTTGCTTGTTTAAATTATGATAGCATCTTGAGGTCCAACCCAGAACATCTCTGTTAAGTGCTGTGTGGGATACAGGGAAGAGAGATCCGTAGTCTATAGTGATCACAGTCACTTTTTCAAATGACTTTTAAAAGATACGTTACAGCAACGATAGGACTTAATAACAGCACTGTGATTGATAATGGATTACAATAACTTTCTGATTATTAGCTGCTTTGTGATAAGTTGTACATAGAATTCTCTTTAAAAAACTGGAGCCATTTTATTTTGTAGGATCAAAAATAAGAATGTACCAAAACTTAAGTATTGGCATTCAATTAGCAAAGTGCAAAGTATGTAATAGTGACCTGCAGGTCTGATTTGTCATCTTTCGTGACAAGGTACTCCTGTCTGACACTGGCAATGGTAATACTGCAGGTGGAAGCTGAAGGTCCAAACACGGAATGTGTATTGATTGCATTTCCTTTTGTTTTACAATCTCAGTGAAAAAACTAAGAATACTGCTGTCTGCCATGTTTATGCTATTAATTGCGTTCTGTAATGGTTCACGTTGCATTAGATGTTTGAATTGCTGCACTCATCTAAAGATTACTGTGTCCTACAACGCATGAGATCAGTATTTCTGTAATGCTACCTTAGAACTGATGGTCAGTGACATATATTGAAATTTTCCCTCAGCAAATAATTAAAAGCAAATTATGACATGTCACTGCTTTTTTCGCTTGTTGCTATGAATCTATATACAAACCCGTTCTGCAGAACTCTCCTTCCCAGCCTGGATTGCAGCAGCATTTTCCTGTAGGAGTGCAGTGCCCGTTCCGACAGTGCCTTGAGCATTCCCATGTCAGTACCTGCGCGGGCTGAGCTGTTCTTTTGCATTCTTCAGGGACTAAAGGCCTGTATGAAGATACACAAACCAAACAGAGAGTTAAAAGTTGGGGTCAAGGAAAAAAGCTTTTTATTAAAGGCCTGATTCTCTTTTATAGTATTATTAGTGGGAGAAATCTATGTTCTAAGGGGATTGCTTTTTTTTTTTCTCAAAAACATGCATTAAAATAGAGACAATATGCTACATTATAGAAAAAATACAGTGTGATTTGCTGTTCTTTCATATAACTGCCTTCAGAGGTCTTTTACAAGATTAAATAGTAGTCCTTGAGAATTCCTGAAGCTTGAACCTGGCAAAACCAGCGTGCTAAAGAGCTTATCACAGGCAGCATATATTTCGGGATAATATCATTATCAGATGTGCTAAATTCTACTGATTGTATAGCTTTTCTTCAGAGAGCACAAATAGCCATTACAAATCAGTCCAGAATCTGATGGTGTCTTTGCTTTTCTAGCTGACTTCGATTTCTGATTGTATGCTGGGAAGAGTAATCTGAACAGCAAGTTTTCAAACAGCATTCAGTTTGACATTGCAGATTTTTTATTTCCACATTTTTGTGATATCATATTTGGATTATGTATTCTGGATGCTTGTTCAAGACTTTTTCACTGTGAGGGTGACGAAGCAGTGACACGGGTTGCCCAGAGAGATTGTGGAGTCTCCATCCTTGCAGACATTCAGAACCTCTGGACACATTCCTGGGCAACCAATACTGTGGGTCATTCTGTGAAATGTATGCATGAAGGAAATTCTAGTGCAGATGACTTAAAATATTTCTGATACTGGTTTTTAGTTGGGCTTCTTGGTGTCAGATGTTATAAATGCAATTTTTCGGTCAGTCCCTACAAACTCTTTTGCATGTCCAGTAGCCTTTTTTATTTACAAAAGCACGGCATTATCTTCCTTAACAAAGAAGGAACGGTAGTGTTCCTTCTGTAGAGTTAAGTGTGTAAAACACTTAAGTGTTTTAACTTCAGCGTGCCCTAACTGTTGATACAACTTCCCAGGCTTTTAAAGATGTTTATTGTTTTTTTTTTTAATTTAGCTGTATGTCATCATGCTGACCACTTATTTTATTTGCTGTCTTGAGTTCAGCAGCTGGAGACTGATAGGATGATCGCAAGGCTACAGGTTCCCAGTACAGGTACCATGGTTTGTCTCTGCTCTGGGTTTGGTTGCACATGAATGAGTTGAGAGAAGAATGTCATGATTTTCCAAGAGACTTAAAGGAGTAATTGAATAGGAACATAATGACAAATTAAGTTAATTAGTGACAAATACAAAATAATTCATTCTCAAGGAAATAATTTGAACTACTGCCATACATTCCTAAGCTTGAAATTTACGTGACAAAGATTCTAATAGTTTTGTGGAGAGCTCAGTGAAACTTTGTCTGTGTCCAGCTAGAATCCAGACAAAACACGTTTGTAAGAGATAGAAGAGAAAATAGAATTGATCATTATACTGGCATCACTATTAAACCCCCAATTATATGCAAATAGCTGGAATAGCAGTTCATGCACTGATTGCCCCATCAAGTATTAAAATCCTGGATTGATACTCCTGTGTGGAGAAAAGGATAGTCTTTGGAGTTAAAGAAAGAAGGGGTATGATGGAGGTGCACAAAACAGTGTCAGAAAAAAAGAGGAAAATTGGCCATTCTTGTTTATCTCCCATTTGAACATCAGAAGAAATACCGAGGGAAAAAGTTAAGCTAAAGAAAATAAAATTAACTAGTTGAACTCAAGGCTTCTAAGATATCAATGAAGCCCATATTCTAGTAGGATTTTAAAAAGATATTTCTGTGCACAACGGGGCCATTCAAGGTAATATTAGATAGGGTAGAAATAATTTAGAAGAAAAATAAGCACTCGTACCTCATGTTGGAGAAGTCCCTCGCTAGCTGACTGGACTTACATTTTTCCCCTCATTTTAGCATGCAGCTTGTTAATGGTACCTTACGGGGTTTCTTGCATGTTTCTTTGAAACAGAGTAATAGAGCACTGGCTCGCTGGTTTGTTTCAGTGTACCACTTTCTCTGCTCAGTCTTAATTGCTACCATGATTATTTAAACATCCATGCAGAAGAACGGGTTCCCCAAAGATGTTGAGGACAGACAGAATGTGTAGATGCATCCTTCAGTGTAGCACCAAGTTCTGATTTCAAAAGCACTTCTGAGAATCAGAATTCAGGTCCTGTATTAAGGGCTTTGAAACATGTTTTGACACCTTTTCTGCGGTGTATTTGAAACCATTTCAGTTTTAATGTTTACGTATTTCCACAGCTGTCTTTTAAATATAATGCTTTATTTTTTTTTTGTCCTGTAAGGATTCCAGTTCTGTAGTAATGAGTGCATTACATATGATCTGGTTAAGAAAGTTCCTATGCTTAATAATTATATGTGAGATTCACAGGCAATGCTGTTTAGGAAACAGTTCTACTAAATGATAATGATTTTTCGGTGCAGACTTGTTCAGATTTAAAGTAAAAAGATCTGTGTTGTAATTCCTATTTCTGGAAAAAAAAAAGTATTGAATATGAGTTGGTGTCTTTATAGCCAACTGCATAGGAGACAACATTCTTTCTGTATCTGTCTCTGTTAAGGCCCATTTCTTTCAAGTGACTTTAAATAGGAGTCTTCTCTTTTCCTCGCTAGAACACAAGCACAGGACTGTGTTTAGCACGAAGCATAACCTCAGCCTCCCGGAGTATCTCTCAGAAAAGAGCTCCAGTGGCATATCTTTAGCTAAGAATGATCTCATAAGTCACAGAGATATTTTATTTGTGAAGATAATGATTTATTTTATTAATAGAAGCATTTATCTATGATAGTGCTGGAATAGATGGTTCTTTTTAAGTTTGTATTTAATTAAGGAGGCAAAAATCATAGTTTTTTTGTATCCAGCCAAGCATCGCTGGTCACTTTTATGATTTAAAGTTTTCTAGCGCTCTTGGTACTTGTAAATACAACCTTGCCTTTTATTCTACCATCAATCAATAACTGGCACTCATCAGCCTTGGATAATATTTATTAATGGTGAGGTGGAGTAGAAACAAAGATGGAAAAAATTCTGGTTGGCAGAGTGCCTTAGGAGAAGAGGAATACAAATACAGATGCAGCAGAATCCTTCTCGTGTGTGAGAAGAATTACTGGTTTTCCTTAGTTGTGCTATGGGAGAAGCCATGCTTCTTTCTCAGGGTTTGAATGCCGTTATGGTACCAACGTGCATCAAGAGAAAGTCTCTGCCCCACAATACTTACACTTTGCATTCTTAAGGCTTTAATGAGGTGGAAATTTTCAGGCTCAGCGTAAGTTGAACTCAATCTCACAAAGATAACATAAGTCTTGAAACTGACTGTTGGGACTTGATCTTTCCAGCACTTAGACAAGTCTATGATTTTGTTTATATAAGTAGTGCTTCACTGTGTCTCTTGATGTGGAAAATGGAGGGGAATAGATGGAGCCATAGCGTGGGCTAGAGAGAATTTTTTCACTTGTCCCCCTCAATCTATAAAACTCTGAAGGGTACAGCTCGATTACTCTTACAATAAGCACTATTTGGTCCGCAGAAAGTCAGCCAAAAATGTAGCTGATAATGACTATTTATATGGCCTGTACAATTCTAGTTATCTTAAAGAGCTGTTCATATATACAGTACAGTACAGTGTATCTTGCTTCTTAAAACATGCTTTCACGAAACTGCGTAACAACTCTAAATGTATGGAAGATGGAAGGAAAGCTGTACTGGGGGCTGGGGCCCTCGCTGGGTCCCTTCACGGTATGGTGTGTAAAGTAGTTTTTGCTGGTATAAGAAAGTAGCCTCTACTGTTAGTGTAGAGGCATAAAAAAGTCTGACATCCTTTAATAGGTTGAAACTCATCCTGGAACTGCTTAGAATTGTCGTGCTTTCTGTAGTGCATCTCTTCGCAGTTCCACTAAACGCACAGAGTGATTTAGTTGCTATCCGCGCTAGCCTGTAGTAACTCAGACACACATAAATCAATGCAAATGGAGGGTCAAATTCAGCAGTAATACAATGGTGCTGAAGAGAAAACAATTCCCCCATCGTGCCTTTGGCGATATCAAAAATCTCTGCTTTCCCACTAAAGTGGGGAAAAAACCAGATAAAATTCCTGGATGTTCAAATTCGAACAAGAAACACAGCTGTAGAAATGCTGATTGTGGTACAAAATATATGGGAAGAGTGTTATGCTTCAGTTAACTGCACACAAGATATTAGGTATTAGAATGATGCTTAAGTGTATCACCAAACTTTGCGCACTAGGTTTTTTTTTTTTTTTCTTTATAAGGGAAAATGTCAAGAAAAAATAATTTTGTTTCACTACTTGTCAGAGACTAAATTTACTACTTGTCATAGAATAAATATAGCATCTCTTCAGGTACAGCTTCTAAAATTAAAAAGTATACCTTTAGTCCTGGGAGAGATGCCAAAAGCTCGTTACTTGTTTCCAGATTTACTACATGGGAATAATGTGGAAAAAACTCACGGCTTTTAAGATTTAAACTCAGCAGCATATCAAATTTATTCTTATATGGTATACTTGTTCATGACCTCTAGTCTGCAGAAATTCTGTCATGTTTGAAAACTAGTCCCCAGTGAAGCCTGTATCAATGTTAATAGCTAAGAGGTCAATGCAACTGCTAAACAGTTTGTATTACTGTCAGGGTGGTCATGAAAACAACACCTGCTGCATGAGCACTTGGCAGCTGGGTCAACAGGCACTGTGGGAATTTATCAATTTAGGGGGCCACTTGCATAACACTTTGACTGATGAATTGGGAAAGACTGGCTTACTGGGCTAAAGCTGCTCTATTATGTATGACTTTCTTTAGGATGGCAGAGGCTTCCTGCAGGCTCCAGAAAATAAGCAAAAGATAAACTGAGCTGTTTTTTTCCTTATAAAGTGATAAAAAGTGAGAACTCCTTAATAGCCAATGCTAGAAAGACTTAAAAAAAAAAAAAAAAGGGGGGGGGGGAAAATCCCAAACCAAAACAAAAACTTTTACAGTCAGTGAGCTGTGATGTGATTGAAAAAAATCCTTAGGTTTTTCCATCGTGGTTACAAAGGAGTTTTTGTGAAGTACTTCTGTAAAGTGAAACTCTCTAGGCTGGTATTTGCGAAAAGCTCTAATTTCTCTTTAGTGTCTCTTATGGGAATAGTAACTGCATGTGGGTAGGTAAATGAGATAAGAATTTTGCATGCTATGGCTAAACTAAACATAATTAGACATTAATTCTGGCTTTCCATTCCCTCAAATGACTTAAGGGATAGTAACTTTCTGAACAGAAAGAAATGATATGGCCCACCTGGGTTGGTGAGAGCATTCACCAACAAAATTGGCTCATTCTACAGACAGTTTCCAGCAGTAGCTTCAGAGTGTATCTGTAGCCCATCAGAACCACGTATCTCGATGCAGATTAGTCTAATACCGAGTTTCCATTTCCATAGTAATTCAAGTCTTCAGGAGGGCTATACTTTCATAGATTCTATTTCTCTACCATACCATCAAGCACTCTGGACTCATACTAAAAAATAAAATCACCAATGTTTTCGTAAAAGGCCCGAACAATGTCAAAATGAGGCATGACCTCCCTTAGTATTTGAAATCAGGCTGTTTGGAAATACTCGCTACAGCGGAAATCCCAGCAGGTGATGATGGAAAGGATGATAAGTGGAATTACGTACTCTGGAGGGGCATGAAGGAGGAGTGAGATGGTTTGAATCAAGTTCAAGTTTCAATCCAATGGAAAGCAGCTATTCTGCTTCTTGATACGAAACATATTGAAATGCAGATCTGTAAGGTGTTACAAGGAGAGGAAGAGGAAGTCTTACATGTGCAAGGACACCTCCTTAAGCTCTGCCCTCTTTTGTAAAAATCACCTGCTGGCTCCAGCGGGCCATCCTGGTCAGAAGTGTTATTTATCCCCTTTGGAATCACCGTACCGACAGCGGCAAGCACTTAGAACTTCACAGGGGATACAGCACTGTGTGACTGCCCCATCATCATTTAAATGGAAATCTTTTGCATTTTCTGTCCAATTGGCTACTCTTCTCTGAATCCCTTTCATGTTACCTATAATTTTCTGAGAGATAAAAGGGATCATAATGTAAGTATGCTAAAAGAAGCCTTACAAAGCCACATTATGGCTGTTCTATTACCTTCCAAAGTTCATTTTCTTACTTGGTGTGTCCCTGTTTATGGTTTTCAAAGAACAGCTGGTATGAACCTATCAACAGATATTTCTTATTTAACTATGCATTTTTAACACTGCCTACAGCTGGTTCTCTACTCTCTCATCATGCTAGAAAATGATTACTTTTTCTTTTGTAATGGGTTTGTCTCCTATTTTCTCTGTTATTGACTAACTGGAATATTTGGACCTACGCACAATTTCTATGCATTTATCAAAGCTTTTGTCATTCATATTAGTATGTATTTGTAGAAAGAGAGAGACAGAACAATTACAAAACAGGAAGTAGAAAATAAAAAGTTTTTCTTGTTTGATCTCAGAGAGTATTTATGAAATGCTAGTATTTGTACTGGTCTCCAGGACATCTGACTAACCCTGCCTTTTAGTTGAGAAGTATATAAGCCTTTCTCCCTGTATTTTCTCATGAGTTCCTAACCCTGGGAAGTAGTTTGCTTGATAATATGTTTTCAAGACCATCAAAGAATATCTATTTTTTTTCAGAGATGCAGTTTTAACTTTTTCTTTTGTCTGCTTGTTGTATGTTTGTTTAAATTTTTCTTTTTTCTGCTCTTTTAACTGATTTATCTAACGCTGGTTTTACATGTTTGTAATTGTTAGGGTTTCCCACATCTCCTCCACTCTCAAAGCTAAATATACTATTACCTATACTCTTCACTACTCAATTTTGCTCATAGGTATATTTTGTGTATTTTGCAGCAACTCCAATACTTGGTTTTTACATTAATTTTTAACTTTTCTGTTTCTGATTTATCACTTCATTGCCTAAGAGCTGCCAAGTACTAATGTATCAGTATAACAACCTTGTTACAAAGACAAGGATTCTGTGCTTCTGATGGGAGGCTATTTAGTTACGGATGTGAAGTATTTGGAAGAACTGAACAAGAATTTCCTGTGGTACCTTGAATTCTAAGTTTCAAACTGCCTTGATGGTGAAGGGATTCAGAACCTCAGTGCTGATTATATTTATCAATTTGTCATGTATCACCTCAGTTTAGCACCTCATTTTTATTACATGAGAAGGGGTGTTTTAGGAAAGGAGCTTCCCTTTGCTGATTATTGAAGACTAACGCAAAGGGTTCTCTAGATTCCCTCACCCTCTGATCTTCTAATGGCTTAACCTGCCCACTTCTTTTGAATTCTTTTTCTACTACTAGCAATATCCAAGTAGTAGGTTTCGTTCTTAAGCTGTATTTGAGACAATGAGGCTCATAGTTATGTTTGAGAACAACTTTGATTATGCAGTAGTTTTCTACAAAGACCAAAAGAAACTGAATCCTGCACCTTCATGTAACATCTATTATTTAGAATAAAAGAATACCTGTAGCATCTTTATTTTGGGTTTTAGAAAACTTACTGTGCTAGGGTTTACAACTACATTTGGTGTATTTGTATATGTGTGTCGTGGGCTAACCCACCACAATGTATGATGCATACCATGGGGAAGACATTAAAAGGAACAACAAAATATTAGCCTGCAAAACATATTAGCATGTGAATAACAGTATTTTGTTAATAAAGCTTTACATGAACATTTGCTAAAGCCACGGAATTTTTCAATTGTTTACGTGTGTAATGTGAAATTAGCATGAAATGGTAACCAGAGCTGCAATGCCCTTTTGTGGAAGTAACTCATTATCTTTCACTTAAAAGCCTGCAATGATGTGAGACTGAAAAACAACAAACTCAAAACTTTGCCTGAATGAAAATTATCCTGTGTTTCTAACAAGTGTTACCAAAAGCTCTATCCCTTTGCCACAGTCTGTTTAATTTCAACTGTGTGCCAATTTACAAAAGTATTTTATAGTTTTCTGGTTACTTTCACCAGTAACCAAACACAGTCTTGACCCTTTTCCGTACATGAGAACAGCCAACCGTGAGCACAGCAATGGGAGGTCTGGCCTTTCAGGTATGTCAGCTGAAGACCACCCTACTGGAAGAGGTAACAAGAACAAAAAGCCGAGGTCAAACAAGGCAGCCCCGTGTAATTAGATACTAATAGTGGATTTAGGGTGTAAAATTCACTTAAAACCATACACCAACAGACTAAACAATCCCAGTAAGAATGGCAAGTTTTGTTCTAAAAAAATGTTTTTAATACCAGAAAGCATAAATAAAACATACAGAATAACCCTGACTGACAGACTGCACTAACCTGCAGTAACATCTGCTTCCAAATTATTTGGTATAGGTTCGGGATAGTATAATTATAAAACACAGAAACTCTACTGTAACTTACAGTACATTGTGCATCCAATTGCACGAATTGATAATTGAATTCACTTGTTCCAATAACAATTTTTAGAACTTAAATTCTGACAAGTAAATAAATTCCTCTCTTAAGTCAACAGCAAAACCAAAACTGCAAGCCTAACTGTGTGTGATGCTAATGCAGAAGCATGCTGAAGTAGATGCTCGACAAGTAGGCAGTTGCTTTTGCAGGATATGATGGAGTCAAAGTAATAAATACAACAAACTTGATTTCTGTTGGTCATTTCATTTTGTGTTAATTTCTGATGCTTTTGCAGGATGGATGTGGTCCCTTTACCTGCCACAGACTTAGTCTGATAGAGCAGCAAGATCCATCATGAAGAAAATGCTATTTCTCCAGTTAAAGTGAGTATCTGCTAGTCGTCTTCTCTTATTGCTGCTGGGGCCCCTGGGTCATGTTGGGGACTGGCTTTTTGCACTCTTCACAGATTTCCTTATATTTTCATAGCTCTAGCCACTCTGCAAAGTACCTGAAGGTCATCACATCTCAAGAAATTCTGATTTGAAAGTTTTAATTTATCCTCATTTAGAACTGGTAAATAATTAAATGAATCGTATTAATTCTGTATATTATAAATAATTTTAGTGGGACTTATAAGCCTTTTGGAAACAGTGCTTTAAGAACTGTTAAAGAATTTAGTGTATTTTTGGCACACGGTCCAAGGACAGAAGGTTTCTCTCCTTGGATTCTCTTGCTGTGCTCCAGAGCTTCCCAGGGAGAGCCAGGGAAATGCAGGGGTATGGAAGGATATTGAAAACTAGTAATCAGCAACAGTTCACCCTCACTGAGGATTCAGCCCTCTGTATTCTTCTCCATTGGTGGTATCTCCTATGCAACAGAAGAGATGTTTGGGAGAGACTAAATTTGCCTCTCAGATCTTGTGGCAAAACTGAAATTGAGGAAGTGAGACTGGAACTGACCAGGGATGACTTGTCCACTGGGTCGTACTTTCAAATTATTTTCTGCAGTAGCTTTTCAGTATGCAGAACAGGTACTGTCAGCCAGTACTAACCTTTTGAGCCAGCTCCCGTTGCGCACTGTCCCACCGCAGTGGCAGGTAAGGCAGCAGTAGCACTGGGGGGTATCCCAGCATCTGCATTCCGCTGATGCTGCGTAACCTCTGTGGTACCTACAAGTCATTCGGCTTTAGAACTACCAGGAGCATCTTTTACCTGTACTGATCCGTACGGTTACACATTAAATACATCTAAACTTCTACAAAAACATACCAGCAATGTGAATCTAGGTGGGAAAGTGGGCAGCATTTAGCATAGTGTCAAAGAGTAAAAATTTCCAGAAGTGAGTGCTGGCTACCCTTTTGCTGTTCTGATATTCAGTTTCTATGAGACAGCGATTACTTTTAGTGAATCTGTTCTGCTTGCTGCTGATGGTATAGCTGCTTTTTGGAAGCCCCCTGCACTGAGAACGTCCCTTCTTAATGAATCTCAGTATTGCACAATACAGCTACATGGAAACAACTACCTTTACCTTTTGTGTTTTAACCTGCTGAAGGGAGGACTGATCTTAGTGAGAAATGTGATGCTCACCTTTTCGGGTCAACGATCTTGTAGAGTTTTCCACTGTGAGGCTGTGTACTTTTACTGCTTGATAAGATGTAAATCTCACCTGTTAAAGAAACCAGCACAACAAATTATTTCTGGGATGTCAAATACATGGTTTTTGTGATTTAGCTGCCTTTGCAAGATGAGATTAAAAAAACTTCAGAAGAAACACTCATCTCTGAAATATACAACAGAATCATTGCTATGTGAAAATTTAAATAATCACTTTCCCCAAATCAAAGCCAAAATGTGAAAGATAGTTTATAATTAACATTTTTTGTTTCGTATTGTATAGAATTGGTTAAAAAAATAAACTTGGGGAGGAAGGGAGAAAAAGGGGATTGATCTGCTCATGAAATATCTTTGCCCCTTAAGTCTATACTGTTGGGAGTAAAAGCAGGTATGTGACACATCGTGTCATAGTGAGTGACACAGTTCACAGAATGTGAGAGACAATAAGGACCTTTGCCCCCTCCAACAACCCGTTCTCTTCTCAGTTCTTCTTACACAGCTGCTGCAAGATATCTGAGAGCAGTGTAGACAGCTTTGGCAAAGGAAAGATAGCCTTTAGATTTCTTATTTTTTAACATGTACTATAATTTTGAATAGTTCAGCAGATATTACCAAGAAGGCTTATGATGTAATAACAATTTTTTTTTTCTATTTACCTAATTCGTCTTCACCAAATCCCAAGACAGGGCCTGAAAAGAAACCTCTACATGAACCAGTGTTGCCAAGACAGAGGGGTTTCTCTTGCCACTGTTTGGTTGCAGGACTCTGTTGCAGTGTTAAAAAATTTCTATATTCAAAAACACAGAAAGCAAATTGTTAGATTACATTTTGAATAGGGAGTTTTCACTGTCCAGATAAGTAAACACTTGCTGCAAGTAGCGCCATAGATACATATGTGCAGTTCATAATGTGATTTCCTGCCTGTTATTTTTCAGATGCTTAAAAAGCACAGCATTTCCCTTCCTGTCATTCAGACATTGCAACATTGGGTTTGAGCTATACTGTCTAGCTGTTTGTGAGTACTGAGCTACTTGGCATGGGAAAACTATGGCCATTCATTAAAAAATAATTTATTTTACTCTATCAGTGATGTTTCCATAAAACCCCGAAAGTTTTCAATGTCTCACTAGTTAGACCTGTTTGCGAAACTGTTCCACAATTAACATTTGTTCCCATTATAGTGTAAACGACACACGTAAACGTTTGTAGAACTGAAACCTTGAGAGCACCATGATGTGAGTGTCTTTGTCTGTACATTTTCCCAAGGATCAGATAAGTTACACATGTTGCCATCCATTAGAATGCTGTGCTATTTTATTTCCAAATCTAGAATTTAATCTGCATTGTCACACTGCTAAATTGGCCAAGTGACACAATATACAAGACTGTTGGTGTTCCTTTATACAGGAAGCTCGATAACTAAATACACCTTCTATGCATTTTTGTTTAGTACTGAGTTACAAGAAACCTACCCATTGCGGTCTCCAAACACGTAACTTCCATAGAGTCTTTCAGACTGGCAGCCTCGATAGACAAATCCACCAACCAGGGACCCACTGCTGAATGGTTTGAATTCTAAAAGCGAAGGCTCACTTTCTAAAAAGGAACTACCATAGCATTAGATCATATGCAGTTTCATATTTTGATTCACATTTATGAAAATGTTATTACTTCAAGAAAAGACGTTCATTCCATTTAAACATTCCTCAAAATTCAAGATGTGATACTGGAAATGGAACATTAAAAAAAATCAGAAAATTACAGCAAAGGCTGTTTGTGAAACAATCGGTTAGGGATTTAGGTAAGAGTGGCCATAATTACTTTCTTCTATGTGCACAGGCTGGGAGAATAAAACTGTATAAGGATTAGGCTGGACTTTCATTGAAGTTGATGTAATTACTGCTATTGACTTTTACATGTCAATACAGTCTGCAGAATGGATCTCTTCCACTTCAGGAACACAATTAAACCCCCTTCCCTGTGAAGTCCTTCCAGTATCTAAGAGCAGCAATTTTCAGCAGAGCTTGTTTGCAGACCCATTCAGTGGTTTGAGAAACTCTTTCAAAATCACAGTTCTAAACATGGTATGTGTGCTATATCCCATAGAACACTAGTATTGCTGGCCATAGCTTCTTGTGGTAATTTACTATGTGCTGCTGTTGTAGGTGCAGTTCCTACATGTATTTTTTTGTTCTTTACAAAGCTGCAGAGTTTAGTTGTATCAAATAATGTCTTCAAGGAAGTTCAGTGTAAGTGTTCTTATTCATGCAATCAAATGCTGCTTAAGGTAAGGTATCAACTTGATATGCCAACTACAAAATTTTAAATTAAAGCCCCAGCCAATACACCTTTTTGTTTTATAGGAGCAGGTGGGAGAACTAGGGGTGTGAATAAAACCAGAAAGTGCTGTGTTCCAGAGGATATAGTTCTTGATGCCTTTACACACCTTTGGTATTTATCATCTTTTACCACCATGAATTTAGAAGCTGTTAAATGGTCAGCCAAGGCAGACGATAGCTCAGAGTAACAGTCACCTGGTTTTCCTAAACTAGCAAGTGAGCTCAGTGAGTATCAGAGTTAAACACTGAACTACAATCGTGACTGACCATCATCCTGATGCAGAGACCACATGAAACACTTGAAATTTTTAAGTCCCTAATTGAGTATGTTTATCTTACTGCAATCTAATCTAAACTAGTCTTTTATTATGACGTAGTAGCATAGTGCATTTTTCTAAGTTTTCAATTTTAGTAACACTTAAACAGAGCTCAGTCATTTCCCTGTTTGGTTTTGGTCTGTTGTTGTCCATCTCATTTTTTCCATTATAGGAGGCACATTACATGAGGTTTCCATTCTGTGATTTAAAAAGTTATTTGTGAATGGCTAAGAATACATTTTCATCACTTCCTGATATTCCAAAATCTTTTCTATATGAGCCACCATATGCAGCAACAGTGAGATCTTTGACAGACCAGCAACTAGCATATTTCTTAAATCTTATTTATATGATATTCTACTCCAAGAAGAACAAAGTTCAGTTATTTACATTTTGTTTTGTCTTGCATCTTTTATCTGCTTGTACCATCCTTTTTGTAAGTTCTATCCTTTGTAGGTAACCTATCCAGTAAGTTACCTATCATGGCTATACAGTCCTTTATCTGTTTTTTTCTTCTTTCTGTTTATTATTCCGTGGGCATAGAAACCGCCTGTTCCCAGTAGCTTTACCCTAGATGGAACTTACGATAGTCTTTCCCCTTTATTATTTGTAAGATTCTTGCTGAAGATCTGTTCTTTCCATTTGAATCTGAGCAAAGTATAGTTAAATTGGTGTTTACGTCTGTTGGGTGGCGATCCACAGCACATCTGTAAAAGAAAAAATACAAGAAAATCCATGAGAAGGATGAGCTCATAATGTATAATTGTCTATCAATAGTACGAAGCATCACATTTTGAAGGATTATTGTTTCCTTGTGGTGCCTACTCTTTTGAGGGACCTATTTCGTACTGAGCCAAAATACCTGAGAAGTGCGTCAGATTTGTATACAAGAGATAACAGACCTTTCCCGTCCCTGCACCATTTTTTATACAGTGTGAAGTAAGCCTATTTTTTCCTAGTGATAAAATGTACTCTGCTCAATAGCACCTGAAATGAATAGTACTTAAACAAAGCTAAATGAGTTGACTCATATGGTGTAGGAATTTTGGACTTTTTAAAAGTCCAAGAATCAACTCCTTGTCTGAACAACTTGACTTTCTGAATTTTTTCAAACCATGACTTGAAATGTCACTACCACCCACCTAATTTGCTGAATTATGTGTTGTTTAGTTTTAACTGTTCTCCTCCTTGTTATTGTTTAGATATCACCAGATGTTCTCTTTTGTTTTCCATGGGACTTTTTTCTCAGTCAAGAATCTACTGCTCTAATTTCTCAGATTCCCATCTCAGCTGTACTTTACCAACTCTCTGCTTTAAGTTCTCTTCTTTCAAAAAGATAATCACTTTATTATTCATTAATAACAAAAATCCTGTAGTTTATGTCATTTCATTCTCTTCTCTCTCCCCTTGGCCAATGTACATTTGTTTCTAACTGTGACGTATGTGTGGAGGTGGAGGACTGGAAGTTCAAAAAAGTTCATGAGTGCCTCTAATGTTAAAATGTTGTTACCCGACTGTATAAAAGATTTCTGTTTGAAAACAGTATCTGCTCCAGAGTATTTCAGTTTAACTGTAACTTACTTACCGGCCTGGATTGTGGAGTCCATGTGCAAAAATCTCAGGAGGTTGGTTTGTGCTATTAAAATGTGGGTTGCTCCGTGGGATAGAGTAAGGGACATTGCACAGGTCAGTATTGACGTCGAGGCGCAATACAGAACCTGTAAAATCACTGAGAAAGTTGGAGGATAAAATAATTGGTTAAAAAAATATTTTACTGGTAGATTTAATCCATATAATAATACAGTGAACCAGCAAAATAAACCACCCACTTTATTGAATAATCAAGCCTAGACTGGTTTTATGGTACATGCAAATCTAAAGAATAGTAGCAGAACCTATCAAAGACTGGGTGATGTTGCCCTGTTATGTGCATACTAGGACGCCTCTGACCATGCTGTTGGGAAGCAACGTGATAAGGGTAACTTTAAAATTTTATGTCTTCAAACAGAAGGATATTAACTCTTTTATACTGTGTCCTCTAGAGTAATTGTGGTTTTAATCACCATGTAGTTACATAATGCTTTCTTGTGAACACTTGGAATCCTACTGTTGAATTCAATAATTTCTAGCCACAGTACAATCCAAAGATTAATAACACATTATTTAAAAAAAAAAAAGTATTGGTTGAATAGAGATGTTGATATATTTGGTAGAGAATCAGAACTTTTTTGTTACATGAAACAGGAGAGAGTAAAATGTTTTGCCTTACATTTGTGATTGTGATGGAGGAAGGGAGGAGGACAAGAACATAGAACATAGAAGTAACAGAAGAGCATCAAAACTCTTTTTACAAACATGAATAGATGTGATATTTAAATTGATTCCTTTTTGTCTTTCATTATAAAGGATGTCTCTGTTTCAGTCTCCCCTTGTTTTATATTAATTCAAAATCAAGTATTAGAATTGCTCTCAGGTCTTGGTTTTAAGTATATCCTCACTGGAAAGGGCAGAAACACCTGCTCGTCTGCTGAGCCAAAGACACCTTTGAGCATAGCAACCCCTTTGAGGTCTGTAAAGGCTCAGTACCGCACTTTCTCTAAATTAAGGTAAAAAACATAATGGAAGAGAGGGAAATTGCAGGTTGAGAAAATCGTACAAGTAGAACAAAAGTAGGATTGCTTCATAAGTTTTCTAGGCATTTTCCTAAGTGATAAGAGCTCCAGTATTTACATGGTTTGATGGCACACAACTACAAGAAGATGTATTTCAGCAGTAAGACTGTTATGAAAATTGGCAGTTTGCTAAACCCAGGCACTGAAAATAGTGAGATTACGTAGTAAAGGAAGGGAGAGTAAGATTTGTGCTGACAACTGCTGATCATTTTTGATTTTGACCCCACTGTGCAAAACCAGAAGATGATAGTAGATCCATTGGTAGTTTTTGTACCTCAAACCATCCATCTCCTCCATATCATCTAGAGTGATCATGCCATCTCCAAGAAAAATGTATAGGAAACCATCTGGGCCAAACAGAAGTTGTCCTCCTAAGTGCTTTCGATGTAGTTCTGCTACTTCTAAAAACACTCTTGCTGTTCTCATATCTACTTGGTGTGGATTTTTCCTGCAATATAAAGATATGAACACAGATTTCACAGCTCACTATCGTTCTTCATTCTAAAAGTAAACTTGAGTCATTCAAATTATACTTTAAGATGTGGATGTTGTACTTTGGTAGAAAAATGTCAAACAATTATTTCTAGAACAATTTCTATTTTCCAGCATTCACAAAAAATATTTTGCTGCCTATACACAATAAGCAGGAAATAACTATAATAAAAATGACAGCATAATTAAAAAATGACAGAATAATTTTAAAAAGTCTTAAAAAGAATAAACCAATGTACTTACTGGCATTCCAAAACTACTGTTTGAAATAAAATCAGCAATAATTTTTCTGCAAGTGCCCAAGTATACACATTGTAAATTTGATAGTTCATTTCAGAAATGGGAATACTAAATTGAAAAGATTGCTGAAAAATACAGAATTTGTGAATTTTAGACTTCTACTGATACCTGGATACTGTGTATTCTACGACCCTAAGAATGTGGTCATGAGGTCCAATAGCCCACCGTTCTTGGTTGGTGGTATAAGACACATACAGCTTTCCATTTTTCTTGTAATTGGGATGGAATGCAAGGCTTAACAGTCCTCTTTCATCTCCTCCCTGCAGTCAAATGAAAAACACAAAGAATTGTGAAGTTAATTATGTTCTTTATTGTGTTTCAGCTGGAACCCCCCAAAAAAAGTTTCTTTCTTGTGGATAATCTTTGCCCAAACTCTTTTATTTCTTTCCTGACTACTGCACAAAAAGGATTATAAAACGTTTCACTTTGGGGAACTCTTTAAGAGTTAGAACAAGACAATTGTCTTATGTAGTTATCTATGCAGAAGTCTCTTACGCCACTTTTGTGGAGTGATTTGTGTATGTAATCTTTGGGAAGCCATGAAGACAAGTTTAAGTGCTGTGAAGGATTCTTTGCTGGGTTACTAGGTTGCTTGTAATTCATAGAAGACAAATAAAAAGGTCTATAATCAGCAGTCACTTCTAATCCAAGTATCCAAAACCTAAAACACAGTGCTGGCTGCCAACTCCCACTGTCTTGGCAATATGTTTAGAAAACAGTTAAATTGCTTGTGTAATATGTAAACCTTTGTTTTACCCCGGAGGCAGCAACATCAGTTGTCACAACGATGGTGGTCTGTTCATCATAGCTAGTGTACTGTAGGTAATAAGCAGCCTTGGTCTCTGTGCAGAGAAACCGTAGTTTTACATGTGGTCCTTCAGTGGAAAGGGTTTTGTTATTTTTTAAAATAAAAATAGAAAAATCTCCAAACAACTTTCTTTTGTTTTTATGTTTTCCACAAAGATTAGAACAGTTATTTGTTAAGTATCAGATCCATGTAATGTACTGTGACAATGCAAATACCCTCTGCACTTAAATAGAAGGCAATTTTCTCTTTGGCTTCTAAAAATGTATGTGATATTACTGTGCCTAAAATTGTCTTTGTATAAATGAAGAATAAAACTTGGGTTCATTTGTTGCTCTGAAGGGAGAGAAGCTGAGGCATAGAAATAATCAGAGTACACAATTAACAATTCAGATTCAATTAATATACGTGATTGTTCACAAGCTGGTCGTTGTTCTGGAATTTAACTCAGGGTTTGCCGACCTTTCAAAACCAGTAACTCTGTTGTAGATTCAAGTGCTCCAGCTGCACGCATAAGGAAACAACATTTTGCAACTCTTAACCACACCCATGATAACTAATTATGAAATTTTAAATTATAAGAGAGAATGAAACTTTTAAAATGTATTTGCAAGTCAAAGTGATGGATGGGCCTGTCTTCCTGTTGAAAGACGTCCTACAAAAGCCCTAATTGGGAAAGTGCACAGCTTTAATTTCTTTTAATTCAACATGATTACCATACTTCCTTGTTAATCACAACCACCAAAGAGAAACCTGAGTCAGAAACAGACATGGAGATGTAAATAGGTCAAGAGATTTCCATACAAAGAGATTTGTACAATGAAGTCTGGATCCTGCTAATTTAGAGGCAGCCAAAATCTGCTCATTTGTTTGCTAGAAAATTTTCGTTTCAGAGGGTTATCAGTGAGGTTAGTTTTGAAAGTCTAGTCAGAGCTGCCAAATCAGTTGCAGTCATTGTGGATGAAGGGACTGGTAATCTAGCACTTTCTCCTTGACGAGCCAAAACTAATTCTGCAGCTGAGTCTGAACTGATTGTAGATATTATTGTATGAGTTTCTAACAGTTTTGACCAAGTTACTCTGATAAAGTCTGAAGCAAAGGGAGGCAAATCAGTTGCTTTGGGAACAGTAAGGCATATTTCAAAGATTCCTGATGAATGATTCTATCTGTTGCACCCAGACAAAGACAGTCCTATTTCTTCTCCTGAGAGATGAGTTCAACCCATTTAAGGGCCCAGGAATGTCAATGAGTCACGCTGGGCCCGCCATTCAAGGTGAGTTATTGAAAGTATTAGTAAGAACAGATCTTTCTGTTACTAAGCTGAAGATTTTATTTAGCACTTGATGTCATGGGAGCAGTCTCAGTGTGAAAGTGAAGTTGTTGAAAGCATAAACAGGTGAAAATTAAATTAGGTGCTTTTAATGAAGTACACATGAATCAAGAATTTGACAAGTGAGACATGAGACCTGCAAGGTAATGAGCATGGCAAGCTGTGTCATAGGATCAGGCCAGTATTTCTACTAATTGCTGTCTTGTACGATTCTATTAGACTGCAATATATTACTTACTTTGTCTGTAGAATGTATCTATTGCTTCCTGAAGAGTATTGCTGCTTTCTGTTTCTCAGAGTGAGCTGGACACACTATGTTCTAAAAAGTCGATTTACTCTTGCATTTAGTTAAAACTTGGGAAACATCCCTCTAAGATACTGAAATCAGTGCAGCATCGAGCCGTTAGTTGGCTTATGGTCAGTGAGAAATCCAGCTGATTTTTTCCATACTTATTTTTTCTGCTTTTGGAAAGCAATCATTCCTGTGTACTTTCAGCTTTATCACTAACTGGCAAACCTGTTGTTTCCAATTAAATCACTGCCACAACTTTTGAAATTAGTTTTCTGTAGAGTTGTGTCTCTGTGTTGTGGGGCAAATTGAGAGATATCCAGCAAAATCCCTTACAAGTGCTCATTTTTATACTGTCAAACTGAACAATTATGTACCACATTTCAAAATGTCAGATTGTCCCTATAGAATAATCCTCACTTATTTTTCAGCGTCAGACTTTTGATGCCTACTGTAAAACCAGGATCCTAGGTTTTATAGTCTAGTCGTGTAGATACCATGTGTCAAATATTTGTATCTTTCTCTTGGCAGCTTAACCACTTACTGCCATCCTTTTCCTTTAAAGTTTCCCCTTGGATGAAGCCAGCACCAACAAACTGTAGATAACATAGTAGGTTGTATGAGGTTCTGCACTGCACTATTTGGTGGAATAACCATTAACATCTGTCAGTTGTATAAGGAAGGGCAAGAAGAATGAGACAAATCTTTGTATTCCACTGGGATGTCTGTGGAAGACAAAGAATGATGGTTGGCTGCAATGAGTGTTAATTACCTAAACATGCTGTGGACTGGGGCCAATGTGAAATCTCTCTTGTAACCAAACCTGGAAGCTCAGGCTTCCGACGTCTGCCTGTGCAGCTCTTTAGATTGAATGCTCCTATCTTCTACTCCCGGTAACTGCGTGTAATACTACGTTTGTTTCAGAACTGATTTTCCTTGGGCCACATTATTAGCTTCAGCTAAGGAGTTCTGTGAAAGGAAAAACATTCCTTTAAAAACCAGTTTGGTCTAGTTTAGGACCACAAGCATGAAAATAATTTAATCAGAATTATGTTATCTTAAGTCAGGATAAAGACAAGTAAAGATGAACTGTATGCATTTAAAGTGTTTCTTTACTTTTCATTTTTAAGTGGTTGGTTAGGTATATTATGTCAGTCCTATAAGTATATGACACCAGTAAGTGTTCTCAACTGAAGCGTATTTTTAATATATCTTTTTGCATATTAATTTCTGTTGTAATGTATTTACACTTGTAAAAATCTGAAACAACTTCCCAACACTATCCACTTTGCATTTTGAATAACAGGAAGAGGAGTAATTGTCGCACATGAATGCTGAATTTCTATAGAAAGGTGCTACTTTCACATAAGAACTTCTTAGAAGTGGGCTCTACTTTCGATCTGTGTGTTTCCAAATGTACTCTGGTACATCTCTGATATTATAGATGGAAGCATTACTATATTATTAAGGTATTATACTTTTTCTATAATACAGAAGCATATGCTGCAGTTATTTTTAAGACATGCTGCCATTTCATTATGTCAATATATGTATTTCCTGTAGTAAGTACGAAGACATAAATGGGAACGCCTTAACTGGTATTGTTAACGATTTCATTTAAAGTAGATCATATTGTAAACATGACCCTTAATAGTAATTAATTTTAGTAAGCGAAACCAGTAATTTTAATTACTCTGTGTGGCTTAATAGTAAACAATCAAGGGAGCAGATCCCGAGTTTTCCTTTAGAATTGATCTCACAGTTCGCTCACTCATATAAAATAGCAGCATTTGTACTTAACCGCTTTTTCACCTGGACAATCCAACCCTCATGTTGGAAATAAGTGGCAACTTTATTACAAGGGGTTGTGCTTAAACTATGCATATTTGATGATTGTTTGTGAATATTTTAATTAAATAGGGTTAAAATATTAACCCTAATGTAATGTCCTTATATCATTTGTTACCAGCAAGTGCTGGGTAACTTGTTCAGGCAGTATAATCACCCTTAATTTAGTTTATTTCCTATGTAATAAATACCACCACTAATATGCATTACCATGTGTTTGATCTTAAGGAGTTTTATTGGTAAAAGAGATGGGGGAAGGGGTCATGGAACATGTAAAATTTCTTATCAGGCAGTACCATGTGAACTCTTCAGAAAGGGATTTCTGATAAGGAGATCCCAAAAGAATCTCTGCTTATTTGAACCTTCCTTTACCGGATCTTACTGTAGGGCTGAAGATCAATGTCATGTATTTTTCTCAGAGGGAAGTGTTTGCTTAATTGACATGTTTTGGAAATTCAGCCCCAGCACAGGACAGAAAGTTGACTACAGCAGAAGTAGAAACCAGCAAAAGGTCTGCTGCAAGGGTACACCTTGCCCTTGAGAGCTGCAGTGACTGAGAAACACAAGGGGAAGGTGCCTCTGACAGGTGAAAGGGGACAAGAAATCCAGGCTGAGAAAAGCAGAAATTGATTGGGCTGTAGGTATGGTATAGAATAGAGCTCTTATAGACCTCTTGGCTGTTGAAAACTCAAGTGCTTTGCTATCTGAACATCTGTGGGGCCTGAGGCCTCCGGCAAGGGAAGAATGCGTAACATAAGACATTTACCTTAGGGAAAAATAATTACACTGATGTCATGGCTCAGTATAGGATACATACTAGACCCTATCTCCAAAGCATTTCCTTTTTCCTGTTGTGCTGCAAAGCTTCATTTTTTTCTTTTCTCATTTATAAAGGGTTTTGCAGTTATCTGAGGATTTTTTAAAAACCATTTTCAATATTGTTTTACTTATTTTTAAAAATGCACTGTTTTAATACTTCACTTAAAAACATTGTCATTGTTACAGGACAATTGAACTCACAATAAAGTAATGACATCCCACTCCTTTAGTGCCTAGTGGGTCCAGAAGTTAGACCGATCAAAAGGTAGTAGGATCATTCATAAAAACAGTTCTGCATGGATTTTGAATGGGGCTTCTCTGCGCTTGGGGAAAAGTCAGAGTAGCTATTCACAGGCGTTACACACACACATTTATTATGCAGCATAGTTTTCCAGCAAAAGAACTCTGGAGTGGCCATAACTTGAACAGAAATAAATAAAAATAGTTTGAGATCTAAAGATACCACTGGGACTTAAAACCTAATTCTTTTTTAATTCTTACTTCTGTTGCAGCTAAAACAAAATTTTGAGATGGCCTCGATCACCTTTTCTTTTCCTTACCTGCATAGTCCTTTGAAGATACCAGCCACTAAATGCAGGACCTTTCACTTCTAGTCCTAATGCTCTGTACTTATTTTTTTTAATTCCTCAACTCCAGATTTTGCTGTTCTGCTGAGCAAGTCTTTTGTTTAATCCAAATGACAGTCCTTGTTCCCTAATAATACAAGTCTTTCTTCCCATCCTCCTAAAGAAAGTACATGAAACTTATAAATGCAGATACCAACCCAACACAGACCCACAGCTTGCCTCCTTCACACTTTTCTAGCAAGACGTGAATCCTGCTTTGACAACTCTCCCAATTATTGGTTAGAAGCAGCTGAAAGCTTGGAGACTGCCAAGAGCCAGCCAAGAACTGAGAGGTTTTGGGCAGAGTGACATACGACTGTGAGTGTGCTTGCAAGGAGGTGGCCATGAGCCCATGTGAGGTCTGCATCTGGACTGAGAAACTTTATGTACTGCACTGTTTCAGGAGAATTGGAATAACAGAAGACAGTGGAAATCAGTCCCGGAAGAGGGAGATTCAAATAAAGACCAGATGATTATTGCATTCAGTAAAGCTGGCTCAAGAAGGTGTGAATTACACACTTTCCTGCACCACAGAGGCCTCTTGAGCTGTAAGCAACATTCATCCTCTGGGAACACAGGTGGTGATTCCACCTCTGTACCCAGCTGGATTTATTTTCAAGGAAGCTTTACATTCCACCAGCAATTCGGTGAGTGGTTCACCAGCGGAGGCCACTAAGGGAAGGTAAAAAATAAGCATGTTCCTTCTTATTTCCCTGGCATGCCTCCACTTTCTGGTCTTTATTTATTTATTTGCTTGGCATATCTGCTCTCCTATACTTTTCCTCTTCAGCATTCTTCCACTATGATGTCTTCTCCTGACAGCTTTTCAGCTGCATTGGTTTGGGGTTTATTATGTTGTAGAATTAGCCTTCTAGGAAAGCCAGAACGCTTCCTTCAAGTGAACAAGAAGGCAGAAAGTGGTAAGAAATTTACTGACCATGAAAATCCTTCATTAATAAGAATAGACTTGGTGACCATACTATTTCTTCTCCCTCTTTCTGTTGCATTTAAGGTTTACCCACCTTTACATGCCACTTCTGTGATAAACTCAAATTTTACAACTCTCTTTCAGTGAGCAGTCCAATAAAATTGGCTTAGATGGCACCCCAAAGAGAACTGACTACATTATATTAACATTCATAAATACATGATGACAAGAGACTAATAATCCCTTTTCCATTCCCCAAAACTGTGACTTTACCTCCTCCAATCAAGAATGTTTTTTTTTAACTTAGACCCTATTTTAATGCTATCTAACATTATTTTTCTGTAAGCACAAAAAACCAATACAAATTAATCTTATTAATGATTTACTGTTCTGCCAATGCTCTAATTTGACTGTGGTCCACTCAGACATCTCTCTGATCTTTTCATGCTCTCATTCCTTGACTATGTATATAAAGCTTATCCTTATTTTCCGATAGCATGTTTCATAAAATCTTTCTTTTTGGTTAAAATACGGATCTAATGGCAGAGAGTTGTCAAAAGAGTTTAAGAATTATAATTCCATAGATCAGTTGCTTTTATGTGGCATGACATTTCAGCCAGTCACTGCTGCTTTTGTCATTGCTAAAGATAAAAATATGCTATGGAAAAATAAAAATCTTATGATGGAGCAAAGATCTCCCTGGGCTGCTAAATTAAGACTTTTCATAAATGTCCACAAAAGTCTACAGCACTTTAAAATGAGCTGGAAGACTTTTTTTTTTTATGTGCTGAAAGAGGGAAAAAAAGAGGATGTATGGTGACACATACCAAATTTGACAGTGCTTATGTAAAATGAACCAACCTACAACAAATTCTATACTCCGATAATTGAAAACAAATTCATGCTGTTTTACCGTGACCACTTTATATGGAAATTTAGGGATATAATTCAGAACAGAATAACAGTAATTATCATACTCTCTGCATTAAATTAAAACCAGAAATGTTGATCTGTCTAATTGTAGGCATTAAAAAATAACTAGTTTCAAAAAAGAGAGATGCAAATGGAAAGATGCCCTGATGACATTACTCTGTTTTACAAACAGTTCTGCCTGTCTCCTGTGGCTCTCAGTAGTGAGCTGTTGCCTACTAAAGCAGGTACTTGCTTTTTCTGGTTGCAAGGGGAATGTTATATTCCCCACACCGAGCTTGAAGGAAAAACCTACACATTTCCACTTAGACTAGTTCCTGTGTCTTTACTGTTGTCTGTACGCTCATGGATATTAAAACTGACTCAGCAAGTACTAACAGTAAGTTACTAGCAGTCTGCATCTTGCAAAACCAAACCAAAAGAAAAAAAAGCAGCACACCTTAAACAGGATACCTTTTGCCAGAGGGTGGTGAAGGACTAGAGGCGCTTCATTCACTCCCCACTGTGTGTTTTCCCTGAGCATTACTATGGTGATTGTTCGTATTTGCAACGTAACCTGGATTAAACTGTGGGCCTGAAGCCTGGCTCTGTCGCTGTTTTAAGAGAAGAGCGAGTTCAGTAGCTTATCAAACTGATGCTAACCTTCCCTGTAAAATATAAAGATGTGCTTCTCCAGTGAAGGTTACTTCTTTAGCAGATTTCTAGCTCTAGTCATTAAGGCTCTGAAAGGTGCCTAGCAAAGATTGTAAAGTGTTTTCTGCGAGATATTTCAAATCGCCTTTTCTTCTTATTTTTAGAAACTGGAAAAATCTTATTATCTGAATGGGTTTTGGTAGAGGAGTAGGAGACAATTAGAAGAAGTTCAGGTGACATAAAAACCCGGGGCAGAGACAGGACGCATGTGAAAGGTTAACTGTCGCTGGTGTTCACGTTCCACTTCTCATCTTGTCTGGGACTCTCTCCTGAAGGCAGGGCCACCATGGAGTGTGAGGCTTGCCCGCAGGCACCGCAAGATGGGAACACATCACCGTTTTTCAGTTGCCAAAGAATGCATGTGCGAATTCTAGAGATAAAGCAAATGCTATTCTGTTCCCTAATATCTGAAGAACTTTCAGACTCTGAAATCTGGATGCATGGAGAGGCATATTTCAGCCTATATTTAGCATCCACATTCGGAATAGTTTTGATAATGACGTGTCGTATCTTCAAAGCAAATGCTAGTTGCATATGTTGCTGATTTTCTCAGTAGATGATTATGCTAAATGTAATAGGCAAAATTAGAATTTGTATTCTTAGAAGCACTGTAAGTATTCTTCATCATTTTACCAGTAGACATACAACAGATCTACTGGATGGAGGCTAGACAGCTATGTTATGTCTACTTACTCCAATTTTAAAATTGTTTATACCTATATTCTTTGTCCATTAAATTGTTCCAAACAGTAAACAGTCTTATATTATTGGCACAAGTGCAAAGAGAAAATCAATTTAGAGGTCCAGCATCTGCTACTGAGGTCTAAGCTTCCAGATGCAAGCATGAGCATGGGGAGTGTATTTGTTATCCAAAACCAAACTGCTGAAATGTAAGGACTGCACTTGTTGGAGTCCTGATAGAAAGGCAGCTAGAAAAAATAGAAAATGCTATTATTGCTTTATTTTTTTTTCTCCCAGTAAAAACTGTGCACGTGCATTGTGTTTTGTACCTGGGTCAGAAATAGACCTAAGCACCAGCACCCTCACATTTCTGAAAAAGCCCTGGATGGGAGCTGGAAAAACAAAAGTGTTTGAATTCTCCGATACTGCCTGAGCATTTTTCTCACCGGTACTTTGCCAGTCCCCGAAGCCTCCTGGTGCCTCAGGAGCTGTGCAGCCTGAGGGCAGAAAGGCTCGCCTGCAACTTACTCACTGCTTAGTTAAGCAGCAGCTTGGATTTCAAATACTGTCTCGAGTAATCATATAATTTGAGTTCTTTCAGTAAGTCTTAAAGAATACATGTAGTTTGCCAGCTACCTGAAAACAAGGAGTCAAAAAATCTAGAGAAATCCAGATTTTTCCACAGACATTTTGTGAACACCAGGGGAAGCTAAAATAATGAAGCATTTTTGTGGATCACTCATATAGATCTTGTCTTTACCTCTCCACTAAAATAGTGAAAAAAATATTAATAATTTGAAGAGAGACATGAATATTTTTGTGAAATGTGCCAAGTGGAAAAACCAGGGTGGTGGAGGATATACGGTTTGCTCTTCATGACTAGAATCTGTATATAGGAGGAGAATGATGGCAATCCACAGCCGTGTTGACAATTCAGACATACAGGAAATACCCTTGTAGGAAACTAATACCAGCTGGGTTTGGCCCAAGATGTGTGAATGAGAAATATGTTTCTTGTTGAGAATGCAAAGATAGTTTTGGACATTGCGAAGAAGGAATGCGTTAAGCATGCAGAGTTATAAAAATGAAATAGGGTGAGGCATTGCATGCATATGGAATAATTAGAGGAATACGTTTGTGTGCGTCAGTAGCTGATGCAGACTTAGAACTTCAGAATTCATTTGTCGTATGACAACTTGTAAATCACTATGAAAAGTGTCTTCAGTATAATGGCCAGGAGCTTTCTGAATAAAGACAGTCTTTGAAAATGCTGATTTGTCTGAGCCACTGTGCCCCTGATAGAAAGGGATGTCTGCTTGTGACACATGTTGTATTTTGGGGAAAAAAATAAAATAGTTTTGAAATAGTTGAAACATCCAGTTCTAATATTTGTAAAATTGGGAATTGGGATTATTTCAGTGAGATGTTTTCAGTTTAGAAATTAGTTTTAGTTAAAAGAATGTCAACACTGCAATGGAATATTTCATTTGGCCCTTCCTGAGAACCTTTCAGTCCACACTTGGTGAGAGTATGTTTTCAAAATCTCAGAATATTCTCACTCCTCTCTATCCTGTTCTTGCATTAACTGTCTGAGATTTTAGTGTCTGTTCTTGGCATAGGAAGGCCCTCTGGTTTCTAAAGAAGCCATTGCCAGCATTCTGAGGTTCCTGAGACTCGCTGCCTGCGGGATGGATTTTTGCCTCTCCCTTGACACCCTCATCTACTTGTGAAAGCCCCAGCAGTACTGATTTTTCTCTTATTTGGGAGGCTAATGAATGCCTTGCACGGACAGGAAAAAGTTCCAGGCTGTCTCTCTGGTGCACATTTGACTTCTCCAGACTAGCCTTTAGTACTATCGTCCTTTCTCTAAGTTCAGGATCTAAATGCTCTTTTAAAAGAAAATTATTGAGAAGACAAAAGGTTTGTTAGACTTTCATGTCTGTCAGGATCCTGGATTAACCCTGTTCCAGGTTCAAAGACACTCATTACACAAATTACCTGTCCCTTAACTGAGCAATGCTCGTACGATGACAGTAAACTCTCTGTTATTGTATCTTGGTCTTCATTTGTTTTTCAGCAGATTTTTGACATACCTGAACAAGATTATTCTTATCACTGCTCCACACTGCTGGAGACATTTATGTAGCATGTATTAATTGTTTTAGTGCTTACTCAGAAGCAAAAAAAAAAAAAAAGATGGAAAATTAAAAGTGGCTGTTTTGATTCTTTTATTTTCCATTCTTTCTTAGTACGCATTGAACCTACATAGCACCTGAGATCTTTGGACAGGATGATCAAAGTCTATTGAATAAGACATTATTAATCCACTAAAGGCATATCTTTGATTGATGGATTACATTCAGGTTGACTCAGGCTGTCTGAAGTAGCAGGCAGGCTGGAGGTATGAGCAGCAGCCCCACAGAGCCCATTGCAAGTTTGAGCAGATCACCGGGGCTGAGTTCTGTGCTTGTTGGCTAATAGACTAGGAATAGATGACTTGATGGTAAATCCATTCCTTGTTCTTTGAAAATGAATTATTTGTACCTCTTTCAGCTTCATTATAGAATTGTTATACGAGTCCACACTTTGCTAGGCTGTACACAAAGCATTGCTTTCATTTGCACCTACTGTGGATCGTGCACATCTGCCTTTCAGGTGAGAATTTATGACTCTGCAAGGCTTGAATTTTCCAAGCTGTTTATACTTACGTGTTACGCATATACTCACTACATACACATATAAACATACACATGCATCCATCTAGGTGAACACAGATTTCCTTGTCCCTGTAGTTTAAATTCTCATCAAATTTAATTCTTTTTTGTTGTCCCAAAAGCGGAACATGAGTGGAAATAGAGTACACTCATGCTTGATTTGCATATCTTAAGGCTTAAATAAATTGTGTTTGAACTACCTAAAAGAATTTATTTTATAGTATAGAATAAGTTAACACTCTTATGCCTACAATGTTCAATTCCAATGTTGGGGAAAAAGGGCTTTGAAAAATGTGCATTTCGTGTATGTGCCTGTTTTTTTAAAGAACTCATTAAATTATGGTTGTACTATGTATTTTAAATATTGACATTTCTGAGTGGGGTTTAATTTTTATTCTGCCAAGCGTTGTAAATTCCTGTTTTGGATCCTGAGGATTTTGGTGGAGGTGGAAAACCACTAATAATTTCTTCTTGTTCATGCAACTTATATTCACTTGCATGTTCTAACTTGAAGCAGACCTTTTCTGTTGATGCTGATAACACTCTTCTGAGTATAAACCAAACTCCTTTGGAGTAGGAAAGAGTAGAATTTCCTCTAAATAATTGAAATTATGATTGCCTTAATATAAAATTTTGTTTCATAAGGCCCTAATTCAGCAAGTATTTAGGCACATGCACAAACTCCACTTTTTTTTTTCTAGTGCAAAACAGGATACCATGAGGCAGCCAATTCTCTCCACTTCAATGCTTATGTGAGTTTTGGTGTTAGTAAATAAGATCTGATACAATGGTGATGAGGGAATTTATCAATCAAAAATGCTTCTGATGGAGGGGGAAAAAATTACTGGAAAGACTTTGCTCTTCATGAATCTGACCCTGAGATTTCATAAAGATTTCTTTATGGTCTGTAGCTAATGTGGTGGTTATGCAGCTAAAGGCATTATCTTCACATCATTATAATGAAACATAACACTGGTACCCTTGACTTTATTAGCCAGGCCTCATTGGTATCTGACGTTATATATTTCCTATTATAAATCTAAATAAGAACTTCCATTGACCTGCATTAGACCAAACATTAAACAATTTACTAAGATTACAACTTTGAAAGGGAACTTAAAAAAAAAAAAAAAAGACTTTTTAGACCACCAAGAAACAACCATAAATTTAAGGAAATATGAGGTTTCCACCATGTGACTTCCCCTGCAGAGTTATGCAACAGACTGCTGTTACTTAAAGGTCATACATAAAAAATTTATGGTACATTTTTAAAGAGATTTATAGTGTTTCTATTTATACAACTTATATGTCAACAATTTAAAGGTATAGTATACTAAAATAACAAATTAAAGCCTAATTCCTTTGAATGCTTGATAAAATAGAATGCTCTAATATAAGCCACATATAAAAGAGGTTTAATAAATGTATCTGTGTTAATTGATGTGGTATGTGTGATGTAATGATTAGCTGTTTATTATCTATTACAGATAATTTGTTCATTTTTATTCTGAAAATCCTTTGCTAATGGGGTTGATTGGGGGAGCATTCTTTGTTGCGTAGGCCCATTACACAGTGGTGTAACTCTTTAGAAGAGCTCTGCAAATCAGTCTCAGAACTAACTTTCCTTCAGTGTTAAGATGAACGATGCCATTTATACTATCTAGACCTCTTGTTTCAGGGTATCTGTGAACTCAAATACATTTCATTTACCCAAGATGTTGTGTTATACCTCTGGAGGTAAAAATTTGTAGCGCTATATGAAGGTACCACCCCTTAGTTATTTGCTGAACTTTATTTGCTGTGTTCTCAAATGAAGTGGGAGCACTTGCACAGTTACTGAGCCTTAGCAGAGGTAAGAGAATGACAAAGACAACTGAGAGAGGGTAAGTTCTCACATCACTAGAGCTGCTTTACCAGTAGGGTTTGAATTCTGCCACGAGTGACATTTTCAACCTCACCTTTGCACGCTTAACCTATATATTTATATTTATATTTTTCCGTGGGAGTTGGGACTGCAAATGCCTCATTTTATGCCAGGAGTCGGAGCTGTATGCGCAGGGCTGACAGTGCTTATTGATGCTAAATTCATCCTGGAATTTTGCATATTAAAATAATGCATGAATATGAAGACTCCATTAGGGCACAATATTTAAATACTCTAATGTGTGGGAGCACTTTGACACCATAAATATTTATTTCTCATAAAAACAATTCTTCAGAGATAAACTAAGGTCCTAGTACATGAAACGCCTATGAGCGTGCTCAGCCAGAAACACTTTGATAATTCCATTGCCTTTGAGGCCAAATATAAACCCAGTGCTGAATGGGACATGAGCATCTGGAGAAAGATACTAATATGGTCATGGAGATTTGTCTCTGCCTGGTATTGTGTCCTCTGTAAAGAACCTAAGAATGCAGCCTGGTGGAGGGAAGTTCCTAAAAAATAGGGAGGGGAGTTCTCTGCAAGAGAGCCTTTGGGTTGCTGTGCTGCCCACCAGGTTTTAGTTATGAAATGGTCAAATGTAGTCCCTTGATGACCCTCACAGTATTCCTGTAGGCATGTCCTTTGGGCTTGAAAAATGTTTCTTGCCCTGCTGGGGGAGATACTGTCCTGTTGGTCTCCTTGGCTACTGCTGTCTCCAGCTCTGAAGATAACATGATGCCCGAGTGGCCCTTCAGAGACGGAGCTGATACAGTGCTTCTTGGTAAGAGGTCCTCAGCAAAATTACCCAGTAGACCTTTGCAAGAAGTACTTTTGCAACCCTGGATTACTTGGGGTTTTTTGGCTGTAAAATAGAGTTATACGGGTTCTGTGGATTTTGGATGTTTCTAAAGCTGTGGCACCCTGTGATTTGCCTTTGCTGACTGAAGAAACATATCGCTATTCCTAAACTGGTCATCACCCCTTCATCAGCATAATTCATTTCCACAGTAAGAAATTGTTGTCAAGCAATTTGGCTACAACTGTTCCAGCAGAGTTTATAGGTTCATAGGCCAACCCAAGCAGCAATTAATTTAAAAGAAGATGTGATCATTTCCTATCTTTTATGAGCATTAAATAATACTTTTTTTTTTCTTTTGTACAAAAAAAAAAATTGACATGTCAAGTGACTAGAATAAGAGCTGATAGTGTCTATGGTATTTTTAAATATTCATAACTTTCACAAATAAGAAAATCACAAAGTGTCAGAAAAGAATAACAGGTACAGCATTTTAAAAGCTGTTTTTCTTTATAACCATAAGTCTAGGGTTTCAGAGAGAAAACACTAATAAAAATTAGTCAGTCATCATTATGATGTCATTCTCATAATTTCCCTTGAAGTAAACTCACAAGTACAAATAATATTTGTAATGTCTGACATCATCTATGTAGCTTTCCATTGCTCAGATTTGGGTTAAATTTAGTGATATTTCCCATTTGTTAGAGAGAACACCTTCTGGGTGGAATGGATTCCATTAAGAAAATCTCTCTGAAGTTAAGCCATCCTTGTAACTTGTTTAAAACAAAACAAAACAAACCCCCCAAAGCAGGCCAGGAATGATACGAGTACGGCAGTAGCAATTTCTCAAAAATTTGATCATCGGTAACCATCAGAATTTCAGTCCTGATTCTGAGTGCTCACATGAAAAAAGGAACCGCGCTTTTCACTGATGGTCTCTTTAAAAAGAAATAAGCATCATAATAACTGTTTTAGTCAAGAAACAATATTCCCTGCCATGTGATACATGCCCATGTATCATATTTTGAGCTGCAAAGGCTTCTTAGAATCAATCAGACTTTAAAAAATGTTTCAGAATAGCCACAGACCTTTTTTTTTGGTTGTTGTTGCATCTGCTTTGAGATGTTAAGTATTGAAGGACATTTCCAAAAGTGATTCCTTGTTTTAAGGTTTAACTTAAAACAGGAACCACAGAAAGAGCGATCAGTATTTGCTCAAAACTACTCAGGTTGACCACAACCACTAACTCCCATTTGAAAACTGTAGTCTTATATTTACTTTAATTAGAATATCGTCTATTAGGTAATAACTTATGCATATAGAATGGCCAGCCACTGCCTTTCAGTTTCCCTTTTAATTCTAAAGTTTTCTACAATTTTTAAAATGGTCATTTCATTTCATTATTGCTCTTATTAGTGACAGGAGATATGTCAGTACCAGAATATTATGGCAATTCTATGCAATAGCATATGCTAATAACATATGCAGAAGATGAGAAAGTTGTATTCACATGAAACAAGTCTTGTTCCACTTGTGGAATACAAAGTCTTCCCTTTCTGTCTCTTGCCCACTGTGTCCTTTCCCAGATGTAGGTCAATGATGCCTGAGCCATCTTTCCACTCCCAGAAAGAAGCAAAGGAGCAGAAGTGGTGCTGAGACACGATCCCCATTGCCTTGCCCAAACCAGCTGTGCTGTTCTGCTCCATAGCATGGCTGGCTCATCAGCATCTTTGTTCTCAACATACTTCTGATTTAGACAAATATATACCAAATGAGTAATGAAATTAGCAGCTGGAGTTGTGTCTTTAATTTCTAGTCATCTTTCAAAGATATGCAGTACATATGCAGATGATTTGGATCAATTTAATCGTAAGACCCCCGATAACTTTTTCAGATAATATGTTTCATTGCTTAATATAAACTTGGAATTTAAGTAAATACTACTGGGTTTGTTGTTGTTGCTGTTGTAGTAAGGCTTGGGCATCTGTGTTAAATGATGTCATTTTTTACACATGGTGGCTTCTGCATTTGAATGAACATTAGCTAAATGTGACAGTTATTCAAAGTAGAAAAAATTACTGGAGTTGTCAGAATGTTGCGTGATATTCCGTAATAAATGCCAAAAGGAAAAAAAGGAACAATGAGTTCACCAACTTACAATATCTACTTAAATACTAAATGGAACATTTCCTGAAAGAAAAATAGCTAACATATACATAATTTCTTCTTTAGAAATACGAGGTATGTAATAATTAGCAGAGCCTCACTGAGCTGCGAAAACCATATTCCCTTAGGAGATAAAGAACAATAACTACTGAAGAAAGTGACAGGCTATACACAGTTTGTTGTATCTGAAGAATACAAACATAACTGCTTAAACATATTTAAAAAGTGGTAAATTTACTTCCTCTACAAATTCATAAACTCACAAATGTTTCCTTGCAATTCTTCTTGAAACTGAGAGAAGAAAATCTAGGGACACACAGAATCTAGTAAGTGTAATATCAAAATTGCCCTTTCTCATATGAAGATTAAAACGAAACAAATATTCTCCAGAAAACCAGCAGGTTCCCCTATTCCCTGTTCATATGGGCTCTTCCTGTAGTCTCATTGCATGAAGGACTTACGAACTGCATCAGAGCTGACTAGATGAAAGGAATGTCTACTCAAACAGTTGAAGGCATGCCACAGAACCTCAGCAATCCAGTCTCTTGTTAATGACAACGAATATTTCATTATGTTGTGGAGTTTTCAGCTACATAGATGTGCATGTGCACATCTCAGTAAGTCGTGTAGCCAGTGCTTCCAATTGTATTACAAGTCTTGCGACGTAGAAGAGGTTTATTGAAGGTTGAAATTAGTAGAATAAAACCTTGCAGTAGGTTTTCTGCTTTTTAATTTAAAACCTTTAGACTTTGTGATTGCAGGAAGAAGTTTGATAACACAAATCAAGCTAAAAAGTGAGGAGGCAGGGAATTTCCACTTCCCCTATTTCCAGTTGGATTTTTTTAAGCTCATGGCTTTTAAGCCAATTTCATGATTTCGGAGTCTGCCTCACGAGTGTCTGAATGGACAGGATTGAAGGTACTTTATATGGCTTATTTAAAAATAACATGCTAACCCAAGCTATAAATCAACCATAAGTATTTAATGCCTTATGTATATAATAAATATTCAACTCCAAGTATCTGGTTACAGCAGTGATTAAGAGTTCTGAAAATCAGCCCCTTAAAAGACGCTCTTGCGTGGAAATGCTCTCAGTGGTGAGGTTTCTGTCACGCCCTTCTATGTACATGTACACTTCACAGCCATTAAGTCGTCAGCATGACAGCATCTGTTATCTCTGAAGTGTTGTATATGTCTATATGGTTGCAAATTTCATTTGAATATTGTTTTTTGAGAAATTTAAAAAATTCTTAAGAGAGAGAGGAGACAGGCTGATATGAAGCTCTATACCTTCCAGTGGTTAAAGCAACTGGATGGGTTTTATGGTGTGAACAGGGACCAAGAGATCTCAAGGAGATCTCAGAAAGAAATCTCAGGGGAGGGTATCTCTAGATTAAGGTTTTAATGAGAAAACTTGATCTTCATTGAGCTGGGAAGAACCACCTCTGGCTGAATAGCCACAGTCAGAAGGAATGAATTGGAACTACAGATATGGATTACTGCAGACTTTTTTTCAAATCCTATTACATCTGCAACAATAAAGGCAGGGGACCAGCTGGCTGGGGACAGCTCTGCTGAAAGGGACTTTGGGGTCTCGGTAGACAGCAAACTGACCACAAGCTAGCAGTGTTCCCTGGCAGCACCCTGGGCTGGATTAACAAGAGCACAGCCAGCAGAGCAAGTCATCATCTCCCCTTTACTCTGCACTCAGGAGGCTGCACCTAGAATACCGCGTCTGGTTTTCCAGGCCCCTCAGAACGATATTGATACACCAGGGTGAGTTCAGTGAAGGGTGGCTGGGGACTGGAGCACTTGCCCTTTGTGGAGAGCTCAAGAGAGTGGGTCTTGTTCAGCCTGGAGAAGAGAAGGCTTCGGGAGCTTGTTCAGCAAGTGGGGCAGTTAAGTGTAGCAACCAATACAGAGAATTACATCACTAATGCTAGCCGAGGATTTTTGGCAAAACATTTCCGTGGCAGTTATTGTTGGAAAATCCTAATCAGTAAAAAAAAAAAAAAGTTGTTGATTCTGCCAAGACTATTGTTTACAACTGTTTTCCCAAGTTGTGATGGCCATCTGTGCTCTCAGAGCAGAAGACAGATGAATAGCTAATATCCCAATGGTCCCTGATTCAAACTAGAGTGCCACACTTGCAGTTCACATATCCCATGTGAAGGTCTAACCTATCAAGCTATTGGTTATGTTGGTTTGGACTTTTTCTCATTTTCTTTTTCTGTTTTCACTATCATTTCTAGCCTTGACCTGAGAAGGTTTCCAAACAAGTTTCCTTAAAATCGGA